>NC_133543.1:57299853-57601103 GCF_048773025.1 Camelus bactrianus
AGTTATTCATCTTAGAGTTGTACCAGTGAGAAGGTAGCAGAGCCTATTCACAGTAGAAATATTTGCTACTTAAAAATGAACACAAATTTAGACTTACAACATGTCTGTCCTCAGTGCTGTGTTTGTGGTGAAGTTCCATAGTTATTACATGTCCTAAGTATATATTCAAATATATCTACAAACAAAGGGCTAAACATTCACTGGCAAAAGACTGAGCTGCTCCATCAACATGGCAGGAGTGTTTCAAACAAACGATCTCTTCTCAAATCCTTTGGAAGAACGATTGCATTTGTCTGGCTTTTCCTCTCTCCGCCCCTGCACACCATTTTCCTATACTTTCATCTACAACCCCGTCTGCCTCTCTCTGGCCACACTACAATGATTCCCCCATTACACTGATGGAGAAAAAACGGGGAAGGACGATGACTAAGGGGAGGCGATAAGACGACAGTCGCTTTCTCCGATTTGAGCGCGACAGCGCGTCTCCCCTCCCCTACCACTAGCTGGCGCCAGAGCTCTAAAGATGCAGTGATACATTGCGTCGTGGCCTGCTAATTAACAAAGCTGTTTTCACACTGACTGTAGTTTTCCTAGGAAAATATGAAATGACTTTAACGTGAACATATAGTAAAGCAGTAGCATGTAAGTTTCCATTCCCATTAAAATAACCCGGTTTTATGCCCCCTGGATTTTGTCTTCAAAAAAGAAAGAAGTGCATCATTAAAAATTTCGTGGGTTTTTTTTTCTTATCCATATTATAAATCTAGGGGGAGTCTTTTTTTCCCCCACAAACTATTCATTATACATATAAAAGTGTAAAATGTCCCTGTTATATAATGCTCTGTTAACCTAAATAAAGTCCCTTTTTTATTATGCCTTTAGTCTAAGACAGAAATGTCCGATACTTCAGGGTCACACACAGAAAGCGACTTTACTGCTTTAGCTCCTAATTCATTCTTACACCTTCCTCCCTGTTAACTAGCTTCAGCTTTCCACTTCCTAGAAAATATACTTTCGGTTCTCTCATCCTGCCCTTCCAGACACATCCATGGCTACAGGTCTGGAGGCGTTGGTGGTATAGTGGTGAGCATAGCTGCCTTCCATGGCTACAGGTCTGTGGGGAGGAACTGGCCAACCATCTAAATGCACACAATTCCTCATTTTGGGAAAGCCAGCCCCTGGACAAAACAGTACATTTTTTTGGTTCACAGCATAAATTACCGTTCTGCAAGTAAGGTATGCTGAGGTTTAGGTCTGGATGGGACAAAATCGTATGCAGAAAATTCCAAGTATATACTGCTATGGAAAATTATTTTTCATTTGGGAAAATTTCATATATATTGTAATACATTTTTACAATTAGAAAAAAGACAGACACCAATTATTTTGGCAAGAGAAGGTGAATTCAGACAAAACTACAGTGAAATGCCACAATTTCAAAAAGAAATACCTTGTAGTCTGACTTGTGAACGTTTTAAATAGCTTGTAATGCTCATTTGAATCACAAGGCCTATTACCCATACTGCCCCCTCATTTCTTCCCCCAGACAATGGAGGTGGGAGGCTTGGGAGAAGACTGGGAGGGAAGGACTGGTTTCCCTGAGCTATCTTCTGGCTTTCATGAGCAGATTCCTCAAAGAAAAAAATGCTAAATTTTATCTTAGGTGGACTTGCTTTACCCTGCACTGCAAATGAGATAAACATGTTTTCTGTACTTACAAGCCAGTCCCTCCCCAAGTCAAATGGGCCACCTCACAGGGCTGCAGGCCTAAATCCTTTCTTGAGCTGAGTTTTCCCTTAGGACAGTAGTGAATCACTGTCCTTTAGTCTCCAAATAAGGTCCCAGAAATGAACCAGAACAGAGTGTGGTGTGTAATACTAACTGATAATTGTGTTGATGAACTTTTAGTTTCTAGTTGAAATCTTTATGAACGCTTACCTAGTGACAGCTGGACAACTTTGATGAAGGGTTCCCTATTCAAAATGTTCCTATTCAGAAGGTAAAAATGAAATTTGAGGGACATATCAAAAATTCTGTATACCAAACACAACAGAGGAACTCAATGTGTCTGCAGTATCATGGAGGGTCAGATTTAATTTTTTGCTATCAGTTGTCATTTTGCTGGGCCTTTCCAGGAGACATAATGACAGGGGAACTTTATTAACCACAATCTAGAATGCCCTGATCGTCATGCTAACTACAGTTATCTTTTGTTACTTACTGGCCTTGACCTATAGATGGACTGCATCAGTTGCTTCTGAAATTGTCAGGTTCCTCTCCAAAGCCTCATGCAGAAGGCCTGAGTCCTATGCACACAGTTTTATTCATATTCTACTCAACATGCCTGTTTTATTTCCAGTGGAAATTGCTCATTTAATTGCACTGTAAGTTTTATGGGGTATGCCCCAGGCTGTGTTCTTTATGCTAGGCATTTCAGTATTTATGGGCAGAGCTATACCCAAAACTTCAAACATAAAGTAAAACCATCAAAATATGCTCTCCTCTGGTACCATAAATACTTTTCACCAGTTTCATTATTTTTACCAATGAAATTAAATGAGTGTGTTAAACCTGTAACATAGACCACTGCTTAGTATCTCCAGAGCTGTTTTTGTCCTCCCTATTCATATCTGATATAGCTCTGCTTTCCCTCAAAAGAATGAGACTGCAAAAGAGCAAGCGTGGTCCATTCTGTGTGTGGGCTAGCTCTCCAGTAACAAACAAAAAAAGGCTTCCTCTGTCAACAGTCTATAGAATTTTTATCCCTGCAACTAACCTGATTTTTTTTTTTTTCATGAACTGTGCCTGCTTTTGGGCAACAGATACACAGAGTAAATAAACACTCTGGATTACAGATCTAATGCGTGTGTTGCAGAAGAGGGCTGGCCTAAAGAAATAAATACCTTATGTCAGCCTTCTGCCACAGATGGTTTCTGTGTTTTGGGGCAGGGGAAGACAGACATATGATTTTACCTATAGAAGATCCAAATACGCTCCTAAACTACTCAAATGGTAATGCGGTTCTACTGGTTTTACTAAACCCATCATGTTTTTCTCTACGACTATTACCCCACTATATAAAATATATGAAAGCATGTTTCCAGGGAATTCCAGAGTTTTAGACAAACACTTCTTGGCAAAGGCCATCAGTAGCTTTTTAGAGCAGTTTTGGTGGAGTGGTACAAACAGAAGCCTCATCATGGGAGGTTCAGAAAATGTGAACTGGGAGAGAATAAAGACAATAGTTATAAACAACCCATTTGTCTATGTATTTGGAAGGTGTGGGTGGGTCAAGTAAAGATGATTATTAAACTGAGGGACGTAAGGACATGTTTAGAGCCACTAGGAAAAATGACAGAACTCTAGGTCAGATTTGAATATAGGAACAAAGCAAAATAGAGCAAGAATAGAGTTATGTTTTTAAAAAAGCAGGGAACATTTTCTAGACTTAGAAGGAGCTAGAGATGACAATGTAAACTATAGGAGTGGGAATTCTTAGAGATTTGCCTCCAATGTACTAGATCTTAATGATTCAGGGATGACTGTAAATGAGATTTGTGGGGGAGGGTGTTCTCCCTGAAAAAACACCCAGAAAGAAAATGACCCCTGCAAATCCTGCAGAGTATAAGGAAGACACTCAGCAACAACTTCTCTCATAGGACTTGGTTTAAACCTACTGGTCACAGCATTGATGTGGTCATTCCCATATTGGTTAAGATTCAGTAAACCTGCAGCTGGCTGAAAACTCAAAGTAACAGTGGCTTAAAGAAGATGGAAAATGTAGTAGTCATTAGGACACTCCACATATTCTGGTTCTCCTCCCTTTGTGACACATAGTAGGACTATACTTCCCTACCTTCTGTAAGGTTAGGCATGGTGATATGACTTGTGTTAGCCAACAAAATGACATGCCTGTTACTTTCAGGTGAAAGCTTTAAGAGTATACAATTCAGTATATTCCCTCTGCCTGTCTCAGCCAGAGAGGAAGTATTGGATGAAACAGAACGCTCAGCCTGGGTCTCTGGGAAGCAAATGAGCATGGTCCCTCTGCTGACTGGCCCTGGACAGGGTGATGTGATCAAGGAATAAACTTTTGTGTTGTCAGGTTAGAGGTTAAACTTATTTCTCACATAAAAGTCTGGGCGGGAGGGCCAGAACTGACATAATGATCCAGGGCTTTAGGGACCCAAGCCCCTCTGTCTTGCTGTTCAGTTGGGCATGGCCCTGTGCTCAGGTGCTAGGATTCCAAGCAGCAGGAAATGGGAAGCTCCCAGAAGCAGGCTTCCTTCCATTTAGCTCCCCCTGGTCAGAGCTTGGTTACATGGCTACATCTAGAGCTGCAAGGAAAGAGGAGTGGGTGAAGGCTGGATGAGGCTTAGCCAAGAAATGGACTGTTTCACTACATAAAAGGAGACAGGGTACTGCTGAGTTAGGAGGGAAGGGGGCAGGGCACAACCACTGAACAAATGACACAGTAACTGAGGACAAACTGGTTAGAACCAAGATAATGGAAGATTCACCTTCCAGTAGACCTTGAGCTTCATGGCACACCCACAGGTGCCATGACAGTTCCCAGGCTGATCTTCAAATGCTAAAAAGTGGGTGTGGGCCCAATTCCTAGAAATCCTCACCCCTTCCCCAACATAGTTGTAATAATCCTCCCACTCATTGGTGTATTAAATTACCCAGTCTATAAAAACTAACCACCCCCACACCTCATGGCCACTCTTCCTTCTAAGTGAGACAGACTGCAGTCTGTCTATGGAATGTGTATCTCCTAGGTCCTCTCTTGCCTTCTAAGATGGCCCACATTCTGTCTATCGAGTGTGTATCTCCCTGAATAAACTTGCTTTCACTTTACTATGCCTCGCACTTGAATTCTTTCTTGCATGATACAAGAACCTATTCCCTGGCAATACTGCCACTCTGCTTTCAACTCTCAAAAACTCCTTTTGTAAATGGAGGCTGGTGATAGGACTGAACTGCCCCTCCACCACCATTTTTTTAATAAAAATGCAAAAATAATTAAAATACAGATCAATGTGGATGATGAGAGATTAAGGCCACCTGAATATATTTCGCTGTTGGGGATGGGCTTTTTTTCTTCTCCCTCTGTTAGTAAAGAGATTCTGAGATAACAGTCCTCATGATAACCTTCAACAATATGAAATGACACCATTTGTACAAATTCCATACACTTGCTCATCTGGCTACTTTAAAAAAAAAAAAAAAACTCACAAAATCAGATTTATATTATCTGCTATGGTATCTCCCCAACAGTCCCAGAAATACAAAATACAAGGGTAGTGAGTTTGGCTATACAATCATTATTTCTTGCATAGACCAGAACTAAAGAAAAATCGATCAAGGTGATCAGTTCTAACTTGGGAAAGTTGTTTTCCCATTGTGTCTGAGCTGAAGCTGGCAGCAGAAATCAGTACTGCCAACTTTAAAGGTGCCCACCACAAGTGATCTAGTTGCCAAGACAGTCACTGAACAGACACGGTGAAAGTGGGCACAGCAGAACTGTACGACACTGCAGAAGAAGCCTTGTTCTCTTCACAGTGTACTCAGTTCAAAGCAAAGTAGCAAGGTTTTTGTTTGTTTTAGTTTCACACCTAGGTTCATTTTTGGTCACCACTGCATGTGTAGGGAAAAAAATTTTTTTCTTTTTGTGGTCAAAAATATTTCTTAAGCATTTTGGTGACCACTACGTCTAGGCCAAGAAGGAGCCTGACCCACAAAGTATTTATGATCCATGATGTGGAGAGAAGAAAGGCAGACCAGTAGGTGTACCACAGTTTGTACCAGATGAACCACCAAATGCAAATCAAAAGCAGACCTGAGGCAGACAGCAACACAGTGTCATGCTATCCTCTCATTCTCCTTTCTTTGACTCTGCTTCTTTCCTGCTTCCTTACTTTATTTACACAATGAGAAATCTACTGTCCACTACCGGATTTCAAGCAAGCCTGGGCATGTTTGTAAAACTGGCCTTGCAGAAGCCTGTTGGGCCTCTGGCCGTGGACTCAAAAACTGGGTCTGCTACTTAAAGTCAAACACATCTAGAAAAATCTGGCAAATTAGTAGGGGGAGAAGGGGGATTGTGTGACATTTAGAAAAATCTCCCAACAAAAGGACTCATTCCTAGGGAAGAGGGAGAGACTTATCTGCAGGACATGAGAACTGGTTTATTTTCCTCTCTCAAAATAATTTTTTTAATTGAGGTATAATTGACATACAACATTGTATTATTTTCAGGTATATAATACAATGATTTGATTTTTGTATATGTTGCAAAATGACCACAATGTCTAGTTTACATCTGCCACCGTATAGTTATGGAACTTTTTTCTTTGATGAGAAATTTTAAGATTTACTCTTTAAGCAACTTTCAAATATACAGTTCAGTATTATTAACTATAGTCACCATGCTATACGTTACAACCCCATGACTTATTTATTTTATAACTAGAACTTTGTACCTTGGACCCCTCCACTTATTTTGCCCCGACCACCCACACCCCTCACCACTGCAACCACCAATCATGCTAATCTTTTCTGTATCAAATTTTAGCAAATGCACTGCCGAAACAAGCGCTCAAAATAGTTCTTATGATTGTTTTTCAATCCTTAGAATATTGGAACACAGGGTCAGAATCTGTGTACCTAACAGAATCATCACTGTTAGAGGGTTAAACAGGATTTGGTAGCAGGTCTAAAATGTATACATTAGATGCCCTGCATCTGAGCCTGGCCTCTGGAGAGGCTAGGGCAGGGAAATGCAGTTCAAAACCAGACTGCCACTCACGGAGGCCCTGGTTGGAAGGATATTTATGCTATTAAGCCAAGGGACCCAAAAGTACCCAACTCCTCCATCAGCCTAGCCACCTCTGCTCCCCATAGGTCCTGGGAAAGATATTTAGAAGCAATAAGAAATGAGAAATCGAAGTCCCATATGCCTAAAATCCCCATGCAGACCTTGTTGCTTAATAGGCAAGGAGATGGTTTAGGCTTAAACTTAAAATGAGTTCTCTCCCTCCCCTTCCACCCAACTTGCGTCTTGGCATCTCCCATCCCGTTAGCCAGCTAGCCTCATGGGACAAGAAGCCAAAGTAAAAAGAGCCCAAATAGTGACCTGAAATCTGACCTAACAAAGCCTGAAAAGGAGCAGCAAGAGGAGTAGGGGCGGAGACCTTGGGATAGTGATCTAATGCTTAAATCACTGCATTCTAATAACACAATTGACCATATTAGTTTTCGAAGTGCAATTTTAGGGAGCCACTTCAGCAACCAGGAGAGGGAAAAACAATTAGGGAGTCAAAAATAACGTGGAATAAATCAATGCAATATTGCAATACCATAAGCCAAAAGGGGAAAACAAAAAAGTTAACAAGAATTTAAATATTAACACTGCTTCCTGGCACATAACACATAAAGGAGTGGCATTTTTCTGGAACACATCCACTTCTGTAATTACTTAACTGACTAACCCAATAAAGGCTAACTTTACTAAATTCCAACCTCACAACTAAGGGTTTTTCGCTCTTTTGATGTATCTTAAAACATCTTAAAAGTGCTTTAAACTGTCACTGTATGTAGATTTATTAGAAAGCTAATGGTGTATAATGTAACTGCTATAGTTTCAGTAAATAATAAAATCAATGCAGTCTCTTAAAACAAATACCCATGTAAATAATAAAATAATTCATAGTTCTTCAAATTATAATATTCATTATGTATGTTACTCAGAAAAAAAGAAAATTTCCAACTAAGGCATGGTTTTCAAACTTCTTTGTGGCCATGAAACCCTTCTCAAAAGCTCTGTTTTACACAGACATTCGCTATAATTTACTGTTTTACAACGAGTAAAAGCAGACCTGCTTCAGGGGTGTGCTAGTAAATATTTAACAAGGAGCACTCCAGGAAAAAACAATTTAAAGGTTTGCTGTTTTCTTCAGGGTAAATGCTCCCATGATGGCCATCCCTGAAGGAAGACTTGGGAAGAGAGGCAGCTTATCTGCTCCTGTGAGCAGCACACCTCAGAACCCTCTACACCACACCCAGCACACATTCTCCTCCACATCAATACCCCGAGGGGTCCAGTGTGAAAACTCAAGAGTAAAATAACTTTGTAACAGGGTAACTTTTTGATGATTATCTATAAGATTGCTAAATTGCTGCTTATTAATACTTAGAAATCCCATTTTCCTAGTCTTATGACTCAATAATAGAGCTTTAAAAATACACAGTAGGAATTTAGTAACCATCAAAAGACAACTCCCCCTCCTATTTAAATAACTTTTTGACCTTTAGCCTATGACGTTCCAGTATATACTTTAGATACATTTTGTCTCAAATTTGGTGTTATACGGAATTCTAAAGAGGGCACACAAATTATTTCTTAAAAATTTTGCTCTTAAAATGATAAACATCAGAACACACCGATATCTAAGACCCACTTTCCCTCCCTCTCCTTTTCCTTATTTCTTCCTCTGAAATTCTTTCATCTCCCTCCCTCTTCTTCACTATCTCTCTTGGAAAGTTACAATAAATTTGGAGCCAGGCAGCCTGCCTGATAGAGGAATTTGCAAAGAATCAGAGCACATTCAGTGCTTTACCCTTCTCAGCCTTGAACTGAAGGATATGGGCCTTTTGATTTGGGGGAGTCTAGAGAGAAGACCAGAAGCAAATTACTCTTCTTCTAGTGTTTCTGTCTCAGACAGGCCAGAGTCAGAGAAGTCAGATTCAGTCACATGACAGACAAATGCACAGTTAGAGAACTGCTGCCAGGGAGCATGACAGTTATCTATGGATAAAAGGATCAAGGAGGAACTGATCAGGAATCTCTCTTTCGCCATTTCTTAGCAATACCCATGTTTTTTCCCCTAATTTCATATGTTTACTTTCTTGTTAGCAAATAATCAGTCTATTTTTTATTTTTTTCTTTTCATGGCTCTCTCCAGCCACCCTCTTTTTTTTTTTTAAATATCGCTATCAGGGCACAAAAAGTAAACATTTCCTCACACATGCTAGGAATCCACAGTGAAATACAGCTCTCTCCTCAGGCAGATCAAGTTAACCAAACAAAAGAAGGGGGCAGGCAGAGTCTCCAGAGTAAAGTACAGACAGGAGCCTTGAAAGGCTGTCCTCCTCAGACTGCAGCCTGCTGAGAGGCTGAGCCAGCTCAGGATTCCACACATATTTATGTAGCCCCTACTATGTGCTTGGCACCTACTAGGCGCAGTGGCTCTGAAAATCAGTTCTACCATGCAAGAGCCCCAGTTTGCTCTCATTTTATTGTTTAAGCTGTCTGGTTTTTGTGGGGGCAGGCAGCTAGGTAGTCTGTTCTCATTCCAAGCAATATTTACATAACTTGCATACACACTGCAGGGACTTATCTAAGACTCAGAGTAAAAGTCCACTGGAATGTCCTCTGCCCCAGAGGGAGTGAGGAAAGCAATGTGAGGAGGGAGGAAGATGTGTCCTCTGGATCAAGGTAGGCATATTGAGCTTGGGGAGAGGGGCTTGTGAATGGCTGAAGACCTTCAAGAGAAACCACAAGGGAGGCTCTAGAATGTACTAATTTAGGGGAGAAGAGCTCCAGCAAGGAACAAGGACCGGAGAGGACGGGAAGAGAATGCTTGCTGATAAGAAGCTCACTGCAAGAAAACTGATCAGAGGGTGAACTTTCATAATCAGGAAATACTGGGGAGCGACTCTGGGGACCATGGCCCAGGGTGTGCAGCTGACAGGCCAGTTAGGTGGCTGGGGAGAGAACAGTGTCAACACTAGAAGGCAAATCTAGTGAACTAGAGCAAAGTCAGGAAAATGCCCCCTTCTCCAGGAACCGGAGACAATTCATCCTAAACCTGGAAATAGAAGGATGGTGGAATTAGCATAGGCTGAGCCAGGGAAGGAGCTAGAAAAAGAGCTAACACTCATACTATGTGCCAGGCACTATTCTAAGCACTTTCATGTATTGACCATCAACAAGAGCTCTGTGTGGTGGTTATTATTATACCCAGTTTACAGGTGCAAAAATTGAGAAACAGAATGGTTAATTTATTTCTGCACAGCTAATCAGTAATACAGTCTGGACAAAATCAGGTAGTGTCCCTCTTCAGTTGTAGAGCCCATGCCCTTAGTCACTATTCTGTAATACTATCCCAAGGAAGAATAACAAATGGAAACTGGGAAGAACAAGTTAATGTTTTCAAATGAACAAGTTAATGTTTTCAAATGAGACTGTGTTTTTACAACTTCATTCATTAGTAGAATGTGTCCTAAAATTCTTTCATATCAAAGTAAAGACATTTCTTCACATGGCAGATTTTGAGCACACTGTACAACAGACATATATTCACTTGGGAAATATTTATCACTTTCCCTATTCTAGGCACTGGGGTAAATGATGGAAAGTCCTGCTTTCCTAGAGTTTACAGTCAACTGTGGGAACTCAGTGGTCATAGATTATTACTGGAGAATGTAACATAAAGAAAAACTCTCAGACTTTTTAAAAATATCAAAACTTTAATACTAAATGCTACCAATTACTTATTCCCTATCATGGACCAAAAACTTCACATTTAATTGCAGTCCCTAAAGTAATTCTGTACCTATTTTACAAAGAAACTGAGGCACTAAGAAGTTAAATCAACTGGCCATAGTCACACAATGAGTAAGTGGCGGAGACTCAAATCTAGATCCCTCCATTTTAAAAGTCCTGTTTCCTCTACACAGAAATACAGAAGTCCAGTGAAAATAATGAAAGTCAGTGGTAGTTAACTAAAACCCCCATGGACTTTCTAAATCATAATCACAACTTTTCCACACTTTGAATATGTGAATTTTTACAGCAAAATCCACACATGCATTGGCCAAGGAGTAGGTTTGGGAGCAAGGAGGTGCTGGATTAAGGGCTTCGAAGTTCTGAAGTAGAGTCTTTAAAGGACCTATCTTTAGTTTATGATGAAAAATAGTTTGCATTTAGCTCCTTTTTTGAGGGTGTTGAAAGGTAATGGTGTTCTCATGACAGCCTTAAGGTATGGTGGTACCTTTACCTAACTCCTCACCTAGTGATCGGGTGGAATAAAGTCTCCTTAGTAATTAACCTACTTTGCATTTTTGTTGGAAAGCTCCTGGGTGGCAAATAATCTCAACATGTTCTTCCCTTACAGGTAGGGGGAAAGCCTGGGACACTGAGAACAGCTGTGGTTGAAACTCTGGAGACCCCAATTCAAGTCAAGGATCTCCCATCTCCTGTTTCATCCTGTTTTTACGGAAATACAAAGTAATGCAAGACAAGTAAAGGTAGCTCTACCCTCAAAATGGATATATTCTGTTTTACCACACACCCCATGATCCAGTGGCCATATGTAAGCATCTCCCAAGAAGAATGAAAAGTGAGAATACAGAACCAACATAGCAAGAAAAGAGGACTAAACCTGATAGGTCTTCATCAGGTGCCTCTATGATAATCTCTCTGGGATCCTCCAAGCGAGTGTCACTTTGTAGCAAGTCTTTATTTCTTTAGTCACAAGAGTATCCCCTAAAGTAATCAAAGCCTATAGGCCTTAATAAAAATTAGGCATTACCACTTTTTTTTTTTTGATGGGGAGGCAATTGGGTTTATTTATTTTTGGAGGAGGTCCATGGGGATTGAACCCATGACCTTGCGTATGTGCTCCACCACTTGGGCCATACCCTCCTCACTGCTTGACTCTAGTAAAGCTGTTGGTAGTTAGGTTCTTCTAATGCAGTGGTTCACAAACTTGGCTGCATACTAGAACCACCTGGGGAGCTTCTAAAACTACTGATGCCCAGGTTCCACCCCCAAGCAATCTGAATTGGTCTGGAGTTGCAGCCTGGACATCAGGACTTTTGAAAGCTCCCCGACTGATTCCAATGTGCAGTCAAGGTTGGAAATTAGCATTAATGTTACATTTGAAACATAAGATGTGATTGGCTTTCATCTAACTACTTAAAAATGATTGGTGAATTACTTGTTTACAGACAGGCCAGCCCCAGAATCCCTGGCCACCCTTGTTTAAGAGTCTGACTAGACCCCAGTGACCCCATTAAAAGGCAACTTTGATGGCATCTTTTCTGGATGGGCTAAGGCAGCAGGACACACACCTGAGCTGTGTACTTCTGTTGCCCTGACAAGCCCATGTGTCAGAATCTCTGTTCCTCTCCTGACATGGTGAGGGAAGTTACAGCTTCCAGCAGGTCAGAATCACTCCTATCCCCACTATCTCTGCTTTGTGTGTAGACCCTGCCTGGAGGCTGAGTATTAGTGACCCTTAGCCCTTTCAGAGGCCCAGACTCCTGGCAAGAAACGTAAACTTGCTGAAAATGATCCTGCATTTTTGTATCAAAGGAGAGGGGTCTGTCTTTACTTCTGAGAAAAGAACTTCTCTATAATAACCTCAGTTCAAAAGTTTGCTCCTGTCAAGTATATTTATCTCACCTTACCCATTTGTTTTTGTATTTCATTCTAAAAATATTCCACAAGTTTTCATCCAGAGGAGGTTAACACCTTTTATTCTATTTTAGTCAAAGCATTCTGAAGGGATTATACATTATTCTACGGGCAAATGGAAAAACTTGGGAAAATCTATAACATTCACTTCACTTATTTCCACCTCACCAGACATAATGTACCTATAGTATTTCTCTGTCACTGATTTCATTACTATTGTACTTACTAATATGTGGAAAATGATTTGGTGTGTAGTCAAAAAATGAAGGGAATTTAAGGCATGTGTATTTCAAAAGCAGTCAACAGGTTATATAGCATCATAAATATTTACAGTGTTCATCAATTTCAAAGGCTTCTATTTATTATTTGACTTACACAGTTTAGAACCTATATAGACATTATTGTAATTATTTCAAGATCATAAAAGATTTTTTTACAATAATATTAGCAAAGAATATGAAAACAAATGTATGTACGTATATGTATGACTGAAACATTATGCTGTACACCAGGAACTGACACATGTAACTGACTATACTTTAGTTTAGAATATTACAAAAAATAATACTAGCATATTAATATTAGCTGCTGTTTAAAAAGGCATTTCCATTTGACTCAACATAAAACATAAAAGAATGCTACAACACCAATGTTGTACCATGCAACATTATACAATACAGGAAAAAGGAAATGTGTGAGCTCGTAATTTCCAAGATGGCAAAAACCAGGTCTGTTACTCACTATTGTATGTTCAGCACTTAGCACTGTGAGGAGCACAAGGTTAAATCAATCAGTAAATGTTTAAAGAGAATAAACATGGAAGGAATATAAAAGGAAAGGAAGGAGGAAGGAAGTGAGAATATTATGGAAAGTAAATGGGAGAACATTTCACAAATTCTGGTATGGAACCCTTCTTGTTTTGACCACATTTATTACCCTTGCTGTAAATAAGGTCTTAGAAAACCAAATATTTTTAAATCTTGGTTATTAAGACTATGCAATCACATGCATACTGTCAGAACTTTTTGGCTGCCAGTGACCCCACTATTTTAAACAAATAAACTACTTTTAAACTACTTTTGTTCACAAAACTATTATAAAATTCCAGTTCTGAGCTGACTTCAGCATGTCTATTTCCAGATGCTCAGTGTTGTCTAGAATCAGTCTCTCTCCCTCTCTTCCCCTCCCTTTCTCCCTCTCTCTCCCTTTCCTTATTGGCTTTATTCTCAGGTAGGGTCCTGCATGTGGTGGAAAATATGGCCCCGGTAGTTCACAGACCTCTCCCTCTTTGAGAATTCGTATCAATCTCCCAAAACAGGATTGTCCTGCTTAGACAGGTCACAAGCCCATACTTAGATCCATCTCTACTTCCAGAAGAGTAGGGTATTGTGATTGACCAACCATAATCACTCAAAGCAGGAGAAAGGCAGTTCTCAAAATACAGGCTATGGAACAAACAAAAAAGTTAACCTATCTATGAAGCATGCAAAAGACTTAAAATATAAAACCAAATTTTTTTAAAAGATGTGAAATCATACATTTGTTAAGGTGACAAGTATGTAAAAGAAAACGAAAAAGAAAAATGTAACCATCAAAAAAAAAATTAGAAGAAATTCCTCTAAAATATTAATAGTGGTTATGTTTAGGTGGTAGAACTCTGGATAATGTTTTTTCTTGTTTTCTCTTGTTGACAATTTTCTTCACTGACCACCCACCATTTCTATTATTAAAAATTTTCATAATATATAAAAGAAAGAACAGGTCTTGCATTATAGGTACCTGTATATACGTTTTATTTCACTTCCCAAATTGTGAAAGACAGGGCCAGTTTTGTGCAACTTGGTTTCTTTCACAACACCTAATACACATTACCTTGCCCTTACTAGATATTCAGGAAACATCTGTTGCACAAATGTCAAAACTTAGCTCCTTTACCACTTGTCATCCTGCCTAAAATCCCTGCACTTGTAACTTCTTTGTAGTAAGATAATGAAGACTTCTGGTAAACCAAAAATGTTTTCCAAGAAATGTATTTCACACTTTAATTAATCCCCAAAAGCAAATCTACATTCTTGTAAAATGCAGTAGGAAAGGGACAAGGAAAAAATAAGTTTTATGGGGAAAAGGAGGGAGGTAAATTACTTCCAAGGATAAAGAAAGACACATTCTCCTAATGGAGTATTTTATATTCTAGGAGTCTACAGAGAGGAAGCATAGGGGGAGAAACTTTCTTTAAACTATGTGTATTTACCCTTCCCCATTCTGATTATCCTACGTGGTGTATAGGGGAACACATTTAGTTAGATGTTACCGAGATAGAATGCTGTGGGAGGCATCTATTTCCCAGATGCTGGGCTTAGAGTAAGTTCCAAATAGAAGAGCAGGGAAAGAGCAAACATTGTATTTTTACTGCCCTATAGTATATTAACCAGTTTTGTACCTATTCACAAATTCATTTCAGCATTCCCCACTGTATGTGTGTAGATATATTTATCAATATCCCCCATCTCTGATTATATTCTTTCATAAGGCCAATTAGATGATAAGATCTCACAGCACGTTTAAGAAGAATTACCACAACCTCAGAAGAATCTAATCTTCCTTAACCTTGATTGGACCCTTAACCGGTAGTCTCAGGGAAAGTACTTAAAGCAAAACAAATGCAAATGCAAAAAAAAAAAACAGCTCTCTTTATTTTAGGTGAGATCCTTGCAGGCCAGGAGTGAAGTAGTTTGTGGAAAACTGGGCAAAGACAAAAAAAGGGGAAATTAATCTGAAAAGTCACTTTTTATGTTTTACTTAATAATAACAAGTCGAATATTCACAAAAATCTTTCTCTGTAAGGAAGGCTGGAAAGGTGCCTGGTTAGTGCTAGAAATTTGTCCTGGGATTAAGTGAAAAAGCTACCATACATACACACATATGTTAAAACAATCTACTGAAATTCCTTTGTTTAGCCTGGAAGATAAGGGTTAATGAATAAAGGGAAATAACAGGCAGAGAGGACATTCTGTTATTGCAAGAATTTGGTGAAGTTACAATAGGAAAGGGAGGGAGCTATGGTTCTGGTCTCAGTTACATGGAACTCAGCTGAGAAACAATACTTGCAGGAATATGCTACTGGTTCTTTCATGAGTATGTTTTTATTATTTTATAACTGCTATGGAGATTTTTTTAAAAGATAAAACCAAAGAGATAAGGAATAAAGACATGGAGTTTTAACTTGGACTTTGCCTGTGGTTAGCACTTAAACTCTGGTCAAATTACTCAACCTAGTATAAGGGGACACCAATTTGACTGAGTTGGGAGGAAATGATAATAAATGGCTGTAAAGCACCCTATTATAAATACCAGTGGGATCAAGATTTAGTAGTTTTTATTTTTGTTTTTCTGATTAAATGTAAATTACACATTTAATTTCTTAATCCTGAAAACAACATTTTTTCAGCAACATGTTAGCCAAAGGTCCCTGAGTCTTCCTAAGGCTGCACATAGGTGACTGTGCATACAAACCCATTTAAAGGAAGGAAATATCAAGGTGTAGTTCTGTATTTTCTGTACCTCTGAAAATACCAAGGTATAGTTCCTAGCAAAAGGGTTGTGATATTTTATTTCAAGGTAAAAAAATTGACACATGTTCCTTGGGCAGAATATCCTTTAAAGGCCTCAAAATCAGCCCAGCCAAATCATGCTCTTTATATATATCTTTCTTCTTCTCTCCTAACCTCTGTCTTATCTCGACATCCCCAGGAGTTAGTGGTGTCATCATCTACTCAGTTGCAGAAACTTCAACTCCTACCTCTCATTATTTAAATTGGTTACTGGCTCCTGTAAACTGTCTTCAAAGCTGCTTCTTGTTTTCCTTATACCCAACAACTCCACCCCATCACTCTTCCTGCCAAATCTCTCCCTCTTCCTCTGCCTTACCCACCCTAATAACAGGGTATACTTAGCTGAAACGAAATAATTAATGTATATTTATAAATCCCTTGAAGAAAGCAAAGCAAATTTAAATCTGGTTCATCAGTTGTCAACTACTGAAAATAAATTGGATTTTATAAGAACTTATAAAAATTTCAAATATGTATTAAAAAAAGAAGGAATAATGGACCTTCATGAACTATCACATGATCCTGTCCATTTCTCTCCCTACTTTTTTCCCTGGAGTATTTTGAGGCAAATTCTTTCATCATATCAGCTTACCAATATATATTTCATATACTGAATTTTTTCAATTTTAGTTACATTCAAGAAAAGTGAGAAAGGAGAAATTTGTAACTGATGGTCTGGGAACACAATTTGTTCCCTTAACAATGAAAGTTTTTCATAGAGTTTTTAGGACTTTTTCTTAATTTTCTATTGTCCTTCCCTTCATAAATTGCTCTTTAAGTCTCATAATCATATTTAATCTCATAATTTAAATAAAAGTAGGATTTTTAATGCTAAATTGTGGGTTCTCAACTAATAAATTGTCCTCAAGTAAAATTAAATTCTTGAATTTTACTCCTAGATTAACAAAAATTTATAGGTCACATACTTGAATTTTAAATAAGGGCCTAGACTATCTTTTGTCAAGGAGCTCAATTCACTTATTCTCAGAGTATCCCATAATTCAGTATTACTCCAAAGTGAATTATCTCAGTCTTCATTCTTTTGTAAATTATCCTATAATCTGACTATTCTATTCAATATGTATTAATTCATTCACTCTTATTCATCCTTGTTATCAAGAAAGCACCTTTCCTTCAGAAATGTTTATTTTTATTAATAAAATTTAGAAGGCCCTTTTGAGAATTTATGCTTGTTTGAAAACCCAGATCTGGATAAATTCAAATTTTGTTTTGTTTTGTTGTTGTTATTGTTTTAAGAAAACCGGCAAATCATGAATCTTTGTATTTCATAGATTAACCAGGGTTCCATAGATGAGCCTCAGGGGGGTCCATAACCCTCTAGGGATTCTGTTAAGAAGAATGTAGGAATAGTGAGTTCATTGCAAGTGCCATATGCAGTCTCCATGCCTTCACTCAGATTTGAAATCCTCACCTCCAGGTTTCTGTCTCCCATCTACCAATTCAGATATTATCCATTCTTTATAAAGGCATTCGCAAGTTTCATCTCCATTATGAAATCTTCCTAGATACTTGAAACCTTCAATTATTTCCCCACTTCAATGAGGCATAGCACTTTGATCTAGATCACACAAGTCAGTACTTGTATATTATCTCCCTGTCCTAACTACATTATGAGGACAGAGGACAGATAAGAGTTCTTAAGACCTTCAAATGTCTCCAGACCTTTAAGTAGTACTGCACATACATGAGATTCTCAATTCATTCTTGATTAATTAGGATACAAGGGAAGAGTTTTAGGAGTCTGAGGGGAAAAGAAATGAAATTTACATCCAAGTACCATAGTGCCCCTAAAATCATATTGAAATAATTATTATACATGCAATTTGAAGATGCTGATATAAAAATAGGTCTACATTAGTTATTCCCAAGACCACTTGTATTTGTACCTTACACATTCTTAGGATTTTATTTTTTCTGATTCATATAGCAGGCCTATGTTTTAGCCCAGCTTACTAAAAACAGAGTCTGAGGGAGACTGAGTGCTCTTGCTTTATTTTTTATTTATGAGGAGAGGCAGGAAAGAATGGGAAGCTATGTGGGGGGGGGGAGCTGTATGGAAAAACTGTGCCATGGGGTAGTCAGTTAGTGAAAGAGAGGAAGGAGGGTGATGACTGATCTGCCACACTCTATTTTTATTGATCAACATTCACCCCATGTGAGTTAACACCCAGCCCATTGATTGCATTGCATCATCCAGATTCTTGGGCAACCATTTGTGAAGCCAGTTACCATGCTCTTCAGTGTGGTGTTTCATCCAAGTCCCAGAGGGGTAGGGGGAACCAGAAACTCCAAATGATTGGCACAGTGGCAGCCAGGAAGAGCCAACATCCCAGACAAGCAACTGGTCAGCCCCAGGCAGCAGATCCATGCAGGGCCTAGCGTAGTCAGTCACTCCTGTTCATGGCTAAGACAAAGCAACCAGCGCTGTGGGGCAAGAGGGGATCTAAGGAAATGCATAAGATGCCTCTGATGTGGTCTATCATAAGGTTCAGAGGACAAGAAGACCACTTCTCATTTTCTCTGAGATGTCTTTCCCTGAATTCTCAAAAGGACCATATGTTAACTACAGTAATCAAATGGATGCCCCAGCTTTCATGCTGCTTGCACAGCACAAGGATTCTTGCTCACTTAAATGGAATTATATTATCGCGTATTTGAGAGAAAGAGGCATCCCTCTGGCCAGCTATACCATATAAGAATGACCAGTGGGAACTAGCATCTCTGTTTTCCATGTAATACATGAGATATAAATAATCTGAGACTTAAATCAAAATGTATCCTATGCCAATTATATAAATCTATCAGGGCACTCAAATGGGCAGCTTCCACAAGAAAATGGTTTATTGGTAAAATTGTTCATTATGCAAACTCTAAGAGAGGGTGACACATTTCAGTTTTTATGTGCAGCAACTATTTTCCATCTGAGCCCTTGGGAGACGGAGTAAGCCCACTCTAATCTCAGGCAGAGAAACAGGAAATATTTGCAGGGCCTGGGGCAAGAGCACAAATGGAGGCCACTGCCTACTGGCTGCCCCCACTTCTGCTTTCCCCCTCCTCCTCAGACCCACACCAAGAAGGGGGGTCTCTGGAGTATCCTCATGGACATTCCAGCACATTCGTCTAAGGAGCCCACACCACAGGAGTAGTGCACAATAGGGAGGAGAGATACAGGGAAGGGACACTACAGGCTCCGATGGGTGCTCTGAGTTGTCTGGGCAAGGAATTCAGAGGTCCCAGGAAGCCAGAACATGGTTTAGAAAGGGGGTTGTCCTCAGAAAATCACAGAATTGCACATTTTACCATGGGTAGTTGAGGGTAGTGAACTGGTTCTGTTCTGTTTAGGCCTGGAGGCCTTCCCACAAGTTTCTAGGGGCAGTGTCAGTACTGATTGTTAACTGAAGATGACATACTAGCATTTGGGATGAGTGGTTGCAAATTTTTCTCATGAGAGATCGAAGGTTTTGTTGTGCAGCCATTTCTGTTTTGTTACCCTATCATGTAACCTAGCCAAGAAATTGATTACTGACGTTCAATGGCTTATACTGTAGAGATTTTCTTGAGCAGAGAATTATCAACGCAGAATGGTATGAAGAATTATATGGCAAGGAACGGTTAGAAATTATATGGTGAGAGGTCACTAGGTGATAATTATAGCTTCACTTTAAATCACGTATTGCAAAATAACCTGTTTGTTTCTCTTGTGGATGAGGCGGTAGAATTTGAGGATTTAGCCAATTGCCCAACTTAATTTCTCAGGGAGAGCCCTTGTAAGTAATTCATTTTTCTGGCATGAAATGATATTTTATACTATTTTGATTATAATTTATGCCATTTGCTCTTCAATCTGAGAGATTTATTACATCTTGTGAGAAAGTAGCTAGTGGCTTATTTTATATCCCTTAACTCACACATCTAATTAGATGAGCAAAACACAATTAGCATCTAAATTTCACACCACTTTGGAAGAAAAAAAGTCTTTACTGAAAGCCAATTATGAGTCTTAAGAAATGAGTTGCCTGTTAATTCAGAGAAGCAAGTGGGGAAAAATTTGAAAGCACAAAAATAAGCCAGTAAGGCTTCTATGAGGTCACCAGAAGAGAAAGCAGCTTTGGTACAGGAGCGCCACATGGCCCTGCAGCTTGAGCTATACTAACTCCATATGGAGAATTTTCACTAGAAAAGTGCTAATAAAAGAAGGAATTCAAGACTATACCTTAAATTTTGTATGGCATTTTGCTTGAAATATACTGGGCAGGTTATGGCCGTTATTTAAAAAAACTAAAGCTTCTATGGGATGGCAGTTGCCTTCATCCTACCAGAGACCCAGGGCTGCCTAACAGGACTACCACTGTTACTGTTCACATGGCAGGGCCAGGGAGAAAAACAGGGGTGAGTTGCTTATGGACTGAGAAGTTTTACCACACATTC
This sequence comes from Camelus bactrianus, assembly GCF_048773025.1. Classification (NCBI taxonomy): domain Eukaryota; kingdom Metazoa; phylum Chordata; class Mammalia; order Artiodactyla; family Camelidae; genus Camelus; species Camelus bactrianus. Next base: position 57,320,398 of record NC_133543.1, read on the forward strand.
TCTGTATTTCCAGTCAGACCTAGTGTTCTCTTCCTGTCTTACTCTTTTTAGCCATATGATCTTAGGCAAATTACTTAGTTTCTCTGGCTGATAGCATCCTAGTCTCTAAAAGGGAGATAATAAATCTACTTATGGCCAAAAAAAGGATTAACAGAAACAACATATGAAAACATGTCTGGCAACTAGTAGGCTCTAAATCTAGGTAAGTTTCCAGCTGCCTCCTAGCTTTTAAATATATGTGGAAATGAGAAGCCAGGCTATTCCTACCCTGTTATCTTTATTGCCTAGAAATTCAATCTCACAGTACAGGAAATAGCACAGAATCTAAGGTTGAAATTGACAGAGATCCAGAACAGGGGAGATGGCTGTACCCTTCTTACCTGAGAATTACTTAACTCTAGTGAAACAGATTCTCAAAGGAATGAGCATATTTTTTTGAAATTTTAAATACCTATTTTTAAATTTGTTTACTATTTAGGAATTTTACTTTATGGACACTTTTTAGAAACAATCTTTGCTCCACACATTAAAGGATACTTTAATGACACCCTCAGACTAGGCTCATATGATCATGTTAAAAAAAAAAAGTGTTGGCTAGAAAGTAATGTTCTTGGCAACTAAAAATAGCCTGGTGTCTGTCCTTTCCACCACTATGCTGAAAGACTCTTTTCAGTTCTCAAAGGTGTGTGGTCACTAAAACATGAGCAAAACTGAACTGTTTGACATGGAACTCAAGCTTGAGGACTTCAGAACACATATTCCTTTTAGTGAGAGGGTGCCTTGTTCATCAGAGCACTGCAATATTAAGGAATATATTATAGAAATAAGCCCTTTGTTATCAAATAGCATAAAGAATGTTCAAAACTTACAGTAAGACTCAAGTAAGCTTTATCGATTTGTCTAGAGAAAATACTCACCATCCATAATACGTTTAATATCTATGCATAGGTGAGGCTCAACTAATTCTGAAGGTAAGAGAATCACCTAAAAGATGCTTTTTTTTGCTATAATAGAAACTATAAACATTACCATCTTCTTATTTCATGTCTCTGAATAGTATGATTTGAATGATACAAATTAAAACAAAAATCTATCCTGTGTAAATATTTAGTTAACAATTATGGTATAGTTGAATAAAGTTTCACTGATAAAGATGAGGCCTTATTTGAGTTTCATTACTTCTCCAAAAAGTGCTTCATTTTACGTAGTTCCATTTTGCCTATTACTTTTTGCCACCTCTGTTATATATCAATAATCAGAAGAATAAAATATAGTATAAATTAAAGAGGGAGTTGGATCACATAATTTCTAATATTTCTTCTAGATCTAATATCCTAATTCAATTATAATAATATTTCATAAATAATATAAAGAGAGAGGAGAAAAACACCATCAAAGCAACAGTGAATTAATTTAAACACCTGAGGTGTAGAATCCTTTCTGAAATCCAATCAGACAATTCTTTTTGGATGGATTTGACTGTATACAAATTCATTATTATAAAGTAAATTATAGTAACTCAAAGAACCTAGGTCCCTGGAGAGTAAGCAATACACTCATGGTTATATGTCAATCCAATGTAAATTTGTTAAACTTATCAAATATCAAGAGAGAAGAATCTTTAAATAACAGTTAGATTTTATTTGTGTCTTAGTCAGTTGAGGCTGTGGTAACAAATACCATAGACTGGGTGGTGTTAGGGCTCAGGGCAGGTTGCCTTCAAATATGCCAAGGTGGCATACTGATTATTTTGAATTGAAGTTACTTAAGAGACAGCCAGTGCAAGCACGATGCTTTGACCCTCTTCTGTGTCTCCCTGAAAGCAGGAAATAAATTTCCCATGTGAAAGGTACACTACCTGAATCTGAAGAGGGAGCATCCTTATCACCAGAGATAGGGAATTCAGGGCCAAGAACCCTGTATAAAAATCCTTGTTACTTCTTTACTAATTTACTACCCTAAGTCCAAACTCTGTTCAGATGCTTTACCAATACCCAAGCCTACGTTTCTTGTCTTGTCAATTCTTCACAAATTTATTGTTTCTTTGTCTAAAAAGTATAAAAACTACTGCCTTGGCCACTTCTAGGATCCTATTTCTATGAGACCTCCATACATACAAATTAATTTTTTTCTCCTGTTAATCTGTGTTGTGTCAATTTAATTATTAGATCAGCCAAAAGAACACAAAAAGGGTAGAGCTGAGGTTAGAACCACTAGGGATACACCCGAGTGACTGCCTGCAGAGCTGGCTTGGTCTATGATACACAGTAAATAGAAAACAGCACTGGAAAGGACTTCATGGACTATCAAAGGTCTTAGTTTTCAAGGCTTTATGTTGCTAGTTTACTGCAAATAATGATATGAGTATCTACCCCGAATTACTGACCCAAAGTGCCTCCTGAGAGCAGACTGGAGACCAAGGGAGCCTGGGGTTCTGATTCAGTGGAGCAGAGAGCACCATCAGCTGGAAGTTTGATTACCCACCCCATCAGCCACATGTAACATTGTTTTTACCTTTTAGTAATCAGCAATACTTACTAAAGGAGTCAATTTTTTACATTTTAGAAACTTAATTCAGGTTAACTATCTGATATAATTCTAACTTTAGTAGTTACACCAGTAGGTACCCAGTTTGTCTTTGTTATTTAATATAAAGTCTAGACTAAGGAATGTGTAATTTCAAAATTGAGAAATCAAGGTTATTTTTTAGCCAAAAGGAGAAAAATTCAAAATTATTTCAAATTGGGGATCAGAATTTGTGACAATTCTTCCCCAGATACATGGAATCCAGTGTTCTGAACATGTTAGCACATTTTGAGATGCTTAATATTAACTGATTTTTTTTTAGGCTGAGTCACTGATTAGGTGTATTTGAACCATCCTTTCCCCATTCCCAAAACATTTTTGTTGCTCTATTACTTAATAATAACACTTTCTGCTTTTTAAATTATCTTATAGCTGATAGTAACAGTTAATGCTTAAGATAAATCTGAATTTAAAACAGTATCAATGAAGTAATACATAAATTTTCCTTCCAAAACTCATTAAAACTGCTTTAAATCTAAATCACAACATGCTAGATAATTTATAAATATTCTTTTCATATGGTTCATATGATGTCATTTGATTTAAGGAATGTTTCACCAAGACATAATTAAACTGCTGAAAAAAATACAGTGAGAATACAATTATAACACATAGATCACTGAAATAATAAAAATTGAGAAATCTGAGATAAAAACTGAAAAAATCTGGCTTTACTAGTATATCTAAGTGTTTAAAATATTATAACTACAACTTTAAATTATTATAAAACTACAACTTATTTAGGCTGAACATAATTCACAGTTGACATTGTAAGCTTGAAGTAAACACACAGAATATGCTAGTTAGCACGCTCTATGAGTAAGTTACAGGATGTAAACAAGACCAGAGAAGTGGTATCATTGTAGGTTAGCCCAAATGGAGACTGATTGTATTTTGCAAAAAGGAAAAAAGACAGACAGACAGACAGACAGACATTCAGGGTTCCTTCTACTTCATCCCAACAACCCTTTATATTGTCTCTCCTATTATGACACATTTCTTTCTAGTGGTCTTACATTGTTCTCTTAAGTTTACTCTCAAGAACAATCTAAATAGCAGTTTGTTTTCTACTTGCAGTTTTGTAATTGTCATAATTGCTGCAAGGGACTAACCAAAAGTACAAATCTGACATATAAGCAGCAGAATAACATTGTTTGGATTTAATACTGCTCAACTGTAGAAATAATTCATTGTCTCGGCCTTCACCCCATTTGTGTCTGCCATTTCCTATGGATTTAAGCTTGTTTCCATTGCATGAACTGATGACACAACTGAAAGCATATTTATTCATCTGCTAACTCTTGAAAGGGTTATAGGTCATTACCACCTACATTACACTACCAACATCTATGAAGAATCAATAAACATCTATTTTCTAAGCCCAAGTAGACTCCGTAGAGTTCTATTTTTCAGCCATTTTCTGCATTTTCTTCTATGAGTCTAAATAATACTAATACATAATAGCTAACATTCTTTAGTTATTTTTAGTCTTTTTCTTTTTTTAGTTTTTTAATCCCTATTTTAAAACTTTGTAAAAAAAAAAAAAACAGGACTACTGGTAAGAAATCTGACATAATGAAAGAGACACTACACAAAGCTGTAGGGACAGAGTAGATAGAATCCTAAAAGTTTGTTTGTTTGTTTTGGTTAAGGTACAAGAAAATAATCTCCATTTGGTAGGACCAGCCATTTTGAACTCTGTAAATGATACTACGTCTCTGGTCTTATTTATATCCTGTAGTTGTGTAGTATGAGGCAGGTACTAGTTTTATTGTCTCCTTTCATATAGGTGTGATTAAGTAACTTGTCTCTGGTTACAGAGATAGCAAGGGTTCAAATCTGGACGGTCTGGCTCCCAAATCCTTGTTGTAAATTACTATATGATGTGGCCTCTGTGCCCATAACCATAAATTGAAGCCCAGAGCAAAGCAGAGTCCTCTCTGAAACTGAAGACATCAGAGGTATGCACATCTCAAAAGTACACACCATTACCTGATGCTACAGATCTCTCAGCAGGCCACAGGTCCACGTCCTGTATCAGAGGTTCTGGTTAAGGCTTTTCCTACTCCTCTTAGTCCTATCTTCAGGCTCTTCATGCAGCATGACAAAGAGAGAAATCCGTCAGGCTCCCTTCCCTCCTGGGACCCATTTTCTGAAGGAAGTAGTCATTGTGCACATAATTTGTGGTGGACAGGATAGGACCAATCTTAGTCAAGATTATAAGTTATAGAACATTTGTTACTTTCTCAGCTAGCAAGACCCATTTCTGACCCTCTTGATTTACTTAGAACTAACCTGCTCCTGACACTCAATAACCTCACACAGTGTTGCCCTTGAGCTAACCAGAGCCCCCCATAATGTCCTTTCACTCAGCATTCCCCTCCACCTTGAAGTCTCATTCTTCAAACTACCTCTCTTTCTGTGGTAGAAAGTGCTAATTATCCCCAGTATCTGAACATCCCTTCTTCCATAATGACAGAGCTCCCATTTTCTGGTCTCCTTGCAGATAGTTACAGCCATGTGACTAAGTTTTGCCCAAGGGATATGAACATACCTTGTGTGTACAATTTACAGTGTCCTTAAAGGAAGGTGGTGTATATTTCTTCCCCCTTTCCTCCTGCTTGCTGGCTGCAATGCAGATTTACTTTCTGGCATGAAGCATAGCAGATAACAAGACAGAAGGAGTCTAAGTCTCCAAGTCTCAGGGAATGCGACGCCAGAGTTGGACTGACAACTTTGTGAACTCAAAAAGACTTTGAGGATAAGACAAAGAAACAGCCTTCTCCCTTGTTTACTATTATCGGGAGTATTTTTGTTACTTGCAGGCAACCTTAACATCACTATTCCCCCTCTTTCTGCTATTAAGCAGCAAGACTTGTGGCTTTGTAATATAAACAGAATATCCTCTCTATACCACAGACCTTTGTGAGCTGGTCACTCCTGTTTCAGCCAGTGAATATTTTAAAAATTTGGAAAAATCCTCTCTTAAGACAAAAACTCAGTTGCAAGGCCACTGACATGCATAATACTATTTTTGCTTTCAGAGGCTTTCAGAAGTGAGTATCACGTAGCTTTGTCTTTTTGCGTCATTACCATCTAAAACCCTAACATCCCAGTTCTGCCAGCTAGATCAACACCTCTGCCAACTAGAGCAAAGATTGTGCTTTGCAAAAGCAGAAGAGAAAGTCACAATAATAGTCTTCAAAATATTATCCTGTTAAACTACCTGAAGGAAAAGAGCTAAGTCTTGCTCTTTTGCATTCCTTAAGCCATTTCACATCTACATAGCCACCAAAGTTCATCTTTTTTAAATGACAGATAAAATCAGAGACAAAAAGTAGATTAGAGGTTACCATGGCTGGGAGGAGGAGACAGGGGGAGCTACTGCTTAGTAGGTATAGTTCTGTTTGCAGTAATAGAAACTTTTTAGAAATAGATAGTAGTGATGGTTACCCAATATTACGAATGTAACTAATGTCACTGCATTGTACACTTAAAAATGGTAAAAAAAAAAGGGGGGGGGCATGTTTTATGTTTTTATAAATAAATAAATAAATAAATAAATAAATAAATAAATAAATAAATAAATAAATAAATGTATCACAATAAAAATAAATGAATAAAATGCCAGAAAAAATGTCCATTAAGGGAATAGAGCATGATGCCCACTTCTGAAGCCTCATCTGTCCCTTCCTACACCACTTCTTTTTATTCTATTTTCTAATTTTTTTGTTTGCTTTTAGAGGTTAAAGAACATGTCTAAGAATGCTGCAGTGGTAATCAGCATATTTTATTTGCTAAGCTAAACAACTGTAAATAAAAGCACTTTTCTTTGGACATGGTTTCTTCCATTTATTTTTAATTATGTGAGGGCAGGAGAAGTAACTTCTTAGCCATTCGTACCAAGATTCTTTTTACAGAGAGAGACTTTATTTGAGCAGAGCTCTGAGGGGAAAGAGAACCTGAGCTGGGGAAGAACACTACTTCAGCTACTCCACACAGCAGATGAGAGAGGGAATACTTGAAATACATGTAAGACTGTTAAATCCATCTCCTCAGTTAATTAACAAAGTATCTCTCCTCTAAAATTGTGTTGGATTTTATATAGGATTTACAGAATCCCCTTCATATTTTTATAGTCATATTTTATATAGGATTAACAGAATCCTCTTCATATTTTGGTTTTCTGGAAAGATTCATCTAAATCAAAAAATTCCAAAGCTCCTCATTTAGGAGAACTAAAATATATTTTTCAAAAAGTCCTTGATAGGAAGCAAAATGACACTATATCCCAGGACATTAACTAAGGCAATGATGGTAGAAGGACCAGATGGACTAGAAGAAAGAAAAATATAAGGAAATTTAAAGCAACAAATAAAGCAAAAGTATTCTAAAATCTAAGTGGGGATCTAAGATGAGATCTAAACAGATGTAAAGAGGTCAGGGATGATTGAAAAAACTGGCAATCTTGAATGTCTTTTCCATTTCCTAACTGCCACTCAGGGTAATTTGATCTTCTCTCCCTTCTACATGTGGAACAGCCATATAGTGATTAGACTGAAGCTGGGCCAGAGAAGGGTAGCAGGATAGGAAGAGCTATTATGGTGTGACTTGTTGAAAGAGACTCTGTCCAGAATCAAATTCCTCCACTGTCTTGCCTCAGTGACCCAAATTTCCACCCTTTGAACACATTTGCTTTGGTTCAAGGTATTACTGTCACAAGAAGTTTTCTTAAGCTATAACTCTCCCATAACCCAAAGCTATGGGATTTCTCTGTCACTGTGAGCTCAGAAGGCCATAAGGAATAAGGCACAGGACAGCTCAGTTTCTGTATGTGGAGGGCCCCATGGTCTGTTCTTTCTGTGTCTCAGTCAGAAGTCTTACGTCACCATACACATTAACATGCTTTCCTCACTTAATATCCCATATTGCTCTGATGAGCATTCCCCATCAATTTTAATTAATTATGTTTGGGTCATATTTATCTTCATCCTTCCTACACAATAAGCAGGCAGTTCTTAATTTACAAACACGCAGAACATTCACATAGTAATTTTGGCTTCCCACTACCAATAAATTCTGAAAAACAATGGAGCTTTTGGTGAATCTGGGGATCTGATGTAAGAAAGAGAAGAATGCTCAGGTGAAGATGAGCCTAGGCTGTCTGGCTCTAAGGACAATCCTGCTGGCCTACTATACAGAGGCCACTTTCTCCCTCTCCTCATCCTCAGATCTTTCTGACATATTGCCTAAAATTCCATTAAAGAATTTGTTTTGCTTAATAAAATCTACGTGTACCTGAGAGAGAATTCAAGTAAGCTCTTGAATTCTAATGGGAGCATGACAAAAAGGACACAGAAGCCAAGTTGGGGGCAGTTTAAATATCAAAAGAAATAATGAATGCAATTAATTATAAAAACATTTAATAAATAAAAACCCATGGTAGTGTGATTATATAAGAGTACGTCCTTGTTTTTAGATTATGCAGGTTGAAGTATTAGGGCAAAAGTGTTATGATGTTTGCAATGTATTTCCATGCAGATACATAAACACTATATGACAAATGCTTATCAGTTGTTGAACCTACTTAATGGGTATAAAGGCGATTTTTTTTACAATTCTTTCCAATCTTCTGTATTTTAAATTTGTTTCTATAATAAAAAGATGGGGGGAAAAGTAGCCCAGAAAAAAAGGAAAGGTCTGTCAGTCAATTTGGTGTTAATCTTATTTCTTTCAATCAAATTACTTTCTTTCAGTAGTGGAGACAAACTGTACTGACAGCAACTTGCACCAATATTCTTCTTCTTATAGTTTTACACTTCATACCATTTTCATTCTGTGTGTGCACTGACCTTTCTCAGCCACAAAGAAGCAAGTTTGCTGCATGACGTCAAAATTAAAGTAAAAGTAAATCAAAATTAGGGTGAATGGGGCAGTGGTGGTATTTGTGGTGGAGAACTGAGGTTGAGAAATAAAGATTAAATTGAGAGATGGCCAGTGATAGTTACCAAGATATCACAATAAGAAATGCCAGATCCAAGTTGTTACCCAGGGCACTCTCAGTTGCATGAAAGTAATCCTGAGCTGGGGAACCTATCCACCAAAATTAAGTCCACCTTCTTTCTAGATCTGCCAACTCTTTCCTCTCACAACATCTGCCTAGCTCCTTCCGAACATCCAGCTCCCACTTCATGCTGAGATTCCTGTCAGATACATTCAAAATTCTGTTCCTTGCTCCCAGGACTGGAGCTGACAGCTCATCCTCAGCTTCTCCAGTTCTGAGCCCCTCCAGCCCTAGTACTGCAGTTCTACCTATCATTCATGCTGGGTGGGATACAAATTCCACCGATCAGACATCAATACTAGCCATCTACTGGGTTGTGGTCTCCTTTGAAGAGACCACTTCTAAATCCCTCCCATCTAGTGGAATGTCACGTAGGCACTGTGTGTATTTTAAGTACACTCATGCATATTATCTTATTCAACCTTTTAAAGAAAGTATTATTTCCACAGCTACTAAGTATCAGAAGCCCTGCTGACCCAAAAGTTTTTTGACTGGAATTTAAAAAGTGTATTGGATTTTCAATACTAAATAAAAACATGAAATTGTTTTTCAAAAAGCTACACAGTTTACAGCATCAACTACAGAAAAGTCCAAACAACTTCTTTCAACTATCCGGCATCAAATCCCTTAAAACGTCATCTTATTTTCTCTATATATTTTATCCTTAGCCATGAAGATGTCTTCTCACTTCCCTATATTAACTGAAGCTGTGGCATCTAGCACAGTTTTCTTCTCTACTTCAAGCCCTATTGTTATCAAGGATAAATCCAATGTCCTTATCCAATGAACCTAATATCCCAGCTTCAGATTTCCCTGACCCTCTCAACCCCACGAAGCATAATCTCCTCTACTTCAGCTGCCCAGTTCAGTGGACTTGGTCATCACAGAGGATTCTTCCACCTCTGACATCTTATGCTTATATATCTCACCTGACCACAACCTTTGACCATTCCAGCTCTCATCCAGTTATTTCCACACTTCTTTTTAAGTATCTGGGAACTTGATTGCTCAATTTTCTCCCAATCCATCACAGGCTTCACTTTATCTAGTTTTCATGACCCATGACCTCAACCACTCTCTCATCAACACACTCAACTCCCATGAAGCCCAAGGCCTCCTGCTCCACTCCCCAATCCTGGAGCAAACTGATGGGCTGATATCTTTGTTCTTTCTCTCAGTCTACTGAAACCTGTTGGAGAAAATTATCCAGCTATGGACACTGAAGCCACCCCAGTTTTGGGTTTCTAGCCCTCAAACTGGGTTTTTGGAGGCCCCAATCAGTTCTTTCACAACAGCTATTCAAAATTTCACCACCCTCCATCACCGCTAGCCACCTCAGCAGATAACCTTATTTCCTACTCACTAGGGAGAACAAGGGCCATCACACAGGTACTCCTCAACACCCTGAGGTCCTACCTACAATTTTACTTGGTACTATAACCATCACTGGGTGGGACAACTGACTCCCCAGTCTAGAGCTAAAGCCCTCCCTCTGTGCCCCAGAGCCCATCTGCTCCCACCTCTAAGATCTCACTCCAACCATCAATTTTCCTTTCTCTTACATTTTCAAATGCTTTCACTCTGCTGCCTCCTCCTGTAAACATGCTCAAGTCTCTAAATGAGATATAATCTATGTTCCATGTTCTGGGATGGGAAGACATCTTTCTGCAAAGAGGTTAATTGCCTTTAAACTTACAATTTTGTAACAAATTTTTTGGAATTTGTTTTTGGAAGCTGACAAAGTTATTCTAAAATTTACCTGGAAGAATAAATGATGGGAAATAACCAAGATCACTTTGAAAATATTTAAAGGTTAAAGTTGTTTTGTTTAATAGAATCTGTTTTTTAATCTATTTTTTCTCATTAAATTGCTCATACTTTGTTCTATTTATTGAGGTTTCTTTGCTGTGTTTGTGAAAGACTCTGTGCAAGTGTAACTTAGCTGTGGAGAAGGCCACTCTCATGGCCCGTCACCACTATATCACAGCCCACAACACACCCTCCGGGCTCAGAGTGGCCCCTTGAAAGACTCCAGTGCTGTGTGCATGACATTCTCATGCAGGTGGCTGGCAGCAGAGGCAAGGCAGGGTGCAATGTTAAGGAATTTACAAGGCAGGTTTATTTGAGACACTCATCAGGGAATCTCCAAGATAACTGGAGGGACTTGGGAAGGGAATTGTCCCATTGCTCTTTTCTTCCTTCTGCTCAGAAAACTGCATGACCCCATGCCCTTCCTTCCACAGGGTTTCTAGTTCTTTTACGGTCTTGGCTAAAATAACTCTTTAAAAACAGTAGTCTTAAGAAAGGTCTCTGCAGAACCTGGTGGTTTTTTACCCTTTCCTTCTCAACGCATTTCAGCACCTGGGGCAGAGGATGAGTCTCCTTGTCCTCTGAGGAGGAGTAAAGCCTCACTGTCTTGATGGTTCTCTTTTCAACTGAAAGATATATACCCTTGCTCTATTCCTGGGGTATATTAGCTGGGGCTCTTTTGCTCCAAGTAACAGAAACCCAATCCAACTTGCTCAAGTACAACAAGAACTTAGGCTCATATAACTGAGCCGTCCAGGGGCAGATCCTGGCTTGAGCCTACCTGGATCAAGGAACACAGATCATGTCATCAGGGCTTGGTCTTGTGTTTGTGACCTATTGGCTCTGCTTCCCTCCCATGTGGCTTCATTCTTGGGCTGGCTTTTTCCTCATGATGATAAGGAGGCAATAAGAAACTGCAGCCTGCCTTCCTTCATTTCAGCAGTCAAACTGAAGAATGTCTCTTTCCAACTGTTTAAAGAACAGATTAAAAATTTAGACTCATTAACTCTTTGAGTGCATTAACTCATTAACTCACCCTTGACTCCTTTCTTTCTCTCATGCCACATGTCCATTCTGACAGGAAATCCTGTTGGCTCTAGCATCAAAATATACTCAGAATCCAATCATTTCTCATCATATTCTCAGCTATCCCCCAGGTCTAAGATATCATTTTATCTAAACTGGATTACTCTAATCTAATCTCCCAAGAGTACCCTTACTTCTACACTTGCCCCCTTATAATCTACTTTCAACAAACAACCAGAGTGATCCTGTACATTGTAGCAAACAAACAGGTCTTAACCAGCAATCCCCACCCTGGCTCAGTGCTGAAGGAGTAGACAGAAATGCCCATCTCCCAGACTTTACCTGAAAAAGGCCTATTGGCATACTTTAGAAGCTGCTGCCTGTGGGTCCACCATTCAATCAGTCTGCATCTATGAGCTGACTGAGATCCTCCCCTTTGGGACACTGACAAGTCTTGGCACACCCTCAACCACTGAGAACAAAGAAGGCTGCCTGGACAACCACAAAGTTTTGAAAGACAACCAAGAGCTGGGGCAGGCTGAACAATAAGGTTCATGTCCTTCAAGACTGGGAGATGTGGCTGTTTTATCTAGTGCACAGAAACCAACACAGAGAGTCACAGAAAATGAAGAAACAGAGAAATTTGTTCCAAATGAAAGAACAAGATAAAGCCCCAGGAACACTTTAATGAATCAGAAATAAGTGATATACCTGATAGAATTCAGAGTGAATTTAAGGCTCAAAACTATTCAATGGTTTCTCCTGCCATAGGAAAACCCAAAATTCTTGCAAATGTCCTATAAGTCCTGTAAGATTATATCTATTATTGCCTCTGACCTTACTCCATTTCACTTAACCTCTCACCCACTCTGCTTCTGGCAAACTGGCTTCTTTGCTCAAAAACTCCAGAAGTGAATCTGCTTCAAGGTCACTGCACTTGCTGTTCTCTCTTCCTTATTCCTTATTCTCTGCTCCCCCAAATAGCCAGTTCAATCCCTCATCTCCTTCAAATCTTTGCTCAAACATCAACCTTCTCAGTTAGGCCATCTTGGACCATACAAATGCATTTTCTCCTTCCTCTCCCAGCACTCCCTACCAACTTCCCTATTTTGTTTTGCTCCACAGCATCCATCTATCACCTTGTAATATCCTCTATTATTTATTTATTCATTTTGTTTATTTGAATGTAAGCTCACGAAGGCCGAAACTTTTGTCTTCTTTTGTTTCCTAATGATATATCCCTAGCACCTAAAACACTGCTGGTGCTCAATAAATATGTGTTGAGTGAATAAATGAATCAGTGAATGACAAGGCACTTGCCCAGTGTTGAACCAATAATGGAAGCTGGAGGACACAATGGTAGAATTGGCCAGGCCTAAGGCAAATCCTTGTCAGGATGGGATCAGCTCTCCCTGAATCATATGGTCTAAGAATGAGAAATGGGTGGTTCCTTAAGAACGTCAGAGTGCTATCACTAGAAGAGAAGTAGATGTTGGGCAGGTAAAATCACAGATATCCATCCTGAAAGATGTGACTAGGGAAATACAGGGAAGTCATTTGTAAAGACCTATTACCAAGATTTTAGCCCTTTCAAATTTCCAAGTTAGGACCTGTCTGAGAGAGAATAATTACTGTGTATGATTCATTAATATTTCTAGTATCAAATTACCTCTTCACCCTTTAAATCACCTACCCATGGGGTGTGTGTGTGTGTTTTGGAGAGGAAGGTGTGATCCATCCCATCATCTCAACACACTAATCAGACCTGGCCATTGCTTCAACCTCCCAGGAGGCATGTACAAATCCCCTGAGGATTCTCAGGCATGTCCACCACTCACATCTTCTTTCCCAAGCAAAGTGGCCACTACGGAAAGAGCAATGGGTACCTTTCACAAAGTCCCTTAGGAGGCTCCATATCTCAGAGTTACAAAACCTTATGGGAAGGAGGAGGAAATGAAAGAGGGAAGGATCCAGAAGGAAGTAGGGACAGTACTGAAAAAGAGAATCATGTCCTTAATAAAGAAAAGAGAAGACAACACCAAAAGGAAGATTAGTCAGTAATGTCAATCCATGGGTTAGGGAGGTATTATGAACTGCATGTTTGTGTCTCCCCAAAATGTATTTGTTGAAACCCGAATCCCCAGTGTGGTGGGCCTTTCGGAGATAATTAGGTCATCATGGGATTAATGTCCTTATAAATAAGAAACACAAGAGCTAGAGCTCATGCTCTCACTGGTTTCTCTCTCTCGTTCTCCCCCCTCCTCTCTCGGCCATGTGAGGACACAGTGGGAAGACAGCCAGCTGCAAACCAGGAAGAGGGCTCTCACCAGAACCTGACCATGCTGGCATCCTGAAAGACTTCCCAACCTCTAGAACTGTGAAAAACAGTTGTTTGTTTTTTAATTCACCTAATCTATGGTATTTTGTTAAAGCAGCCCAAACTGACTAAAACAGGAGGATTAACATTGAGAACAGGAAAATTAATTTGACAGTTAGATAATCATTTGTGTCTTTGGAGAAAGAATTTCCATATCCTGGGGTGGAAACTAGATTATAAACACATAAGAAATGAGTGGCTGACAAGGAAGTAAAGGTAGATCACAAAACGAAAAATGAATAAACTGCCTGAAAGAGACTGAGAACCTGCTCTAGACAAGACACTGCACTAGGCACTAGGCCGGTGTTAGGGTTGCAGAAGGCCCTGAGCTCAGAAGGGTCGTGGCTTGGCTTAATGGTCAGATGTCACTGTCTTGAAATTCTTAATAATTTTTGAACAAGAAGGCCTGCATTTTTATTTTGCACTAGGTCCAAAAATTATGTAGTAGGTCCTGCAAAGCATTGAAGGGGACCCAAAATATTTCTCTCACTGTTTATTCACCTGTTTATTCAACAACAAATAAATGAATTGCTTACTATGAGCCAGCCAGTCTCTGGAGACATGATAAAAAAAGGTAGTGAAAATGACAGGTTCATGACAGAAAATCTTTAAAAAGAAAGGTTGTTACTTCTAAGAATATTAAAATGTAAATACAGCTATGACATGACACTCCACCTCAGCTCCTCCCTTGTAGAGGCTATATGACCCTGGTCAATTTATTCAACTTCCAAAGCCCTAGTTTACTTACCTAAAAAATGACAATGATATAGAGCCTACTCCTAAGGTTGTTAGGGGAATTAAATGAGATCAGGAACATAAACAATGCGCTAACAACAGTGCAAGGTACATGGTAAGTGTTCAATAATGTGTGTGACTATGATGAATTTCCAGCATCTGGCATCACCTGGCACCTAGTAAGAGTTCAATAAATGACTGTTTGTTAAGTGGGGGGGTAAGGATATTTCAATCTGGATATTTTGAAATATTTTTGTATAAATGAAACAGATATGGCTATATATACACATTTATATATGCTTAAAGCATTAATTAGAATTAGAAGAAAATATAAAAGGATATACACTAACTTATTGACTGTGGTTTAATATGTGTAATAGGATTTGGGGGGAGAGATTTTTGTGTTTTTTGTTTGTTTTACTTCATATACTCATTTAAAAACCAAGATTTTAGAAAAATAAAGCTATTAGCATGTTCTGAATATAAAGGCAAATAACAAAGTTTATCATACATTCTAATTTCTCCAAGAATTACCTTCCTCCTATCCAAAATATTTTCATTCAATTTCCATTCTCTTTCTTTCAGTTGACTCTGTCATATTTGCTACTCATTTTGGAAAGAAATCAACTTCTTGATCTGTAAAACAGCTTCCTCATTCATAAAATGAGGCACGCAATACAGACAGAGCTTCCCAACAGGTGGGCTTTGGCATGCTGGTGTCCTGAATGTGAGTGAGAAATTGACCTCTCCTGCAGTGGGGCAGTTGAGAGGGGTCAGGGGCAGCCAGAACCCTTTGGCTCAGTACCTCTGGCTGTAAGTAAGTAGCCTTGTTTATGTCTCCTCAGGTACCTCTGCAGAACAGTCTGAGGAATATGTCAAAGCAGCAGCTAGCACCGTGGACAACACCACTTACGGTTCTGCTGTGTGTGCATGGCCAAGGAGATACCTGCCACATTGGCATTTATCTGCAAGGCACCCCACTGCCCATTATGGAGCAGAGATACTGGAGCCAATGCACAAGACCCAAGGGGCACAGTACACAGCCTCAGGAGTAATCTGTCAGGGGGCGAGAGAGGAGCCTGGGCAGAATGTGATTTCTGGTGGGCTCAGCTCCAAGCATTGCCTTTAATATCTATCTAAACATATAGTGGCTATCTCTACCCTTTTGCAGTAGTGCACTCTTTCAATGGTGCCCAGGCTAGCTGTTGACAATGCATGCATGTTCTGAAAGCTGGTTTCAATGTGGAAATCTTGATATAAAAATGTACTATTGGGTTTGAAATTCCTTTGCATTATCATATGAAATTGCAACATTTTATTTGTCAATAAAAGAAAAGGGAAGAGTTTTTCTTTAAATATAATTACAATTGCAAATTTTGAACAGTTGTATAAAATCGTTTTAAATATTTTATCACCCACTTAGGCGGTGAGAGTCCCTCACTGATAACTGCTATTCAGAATGAGGACTTTTTCATTAAAAAGTCTAGATCAGAAACTCCATAAAGTCATTTCAACCATTAAGCCTAATATCAGAATACATTCACAGGAACAAATTGAAGCTGATTATTTAAAACTGTGGAAAAATCTTACTTGAAAGTTTTATCCAAGTTCAATTTTTAATATCATCTCTAATACATTGTTTTATTTTATCAAAATTATTTAAAGAAAATGTTATGAATCTTTTTACCATCATTTAGATGCTTCTGAATCTCTTCATTTATGTACCCTAGTGTGCTGTACAAAAATTAACGTTTTCTGTATGTGTTGTGATATGAAAAAAGTTGAGAAGCTCTGATAAAGATTATTTATAAAGTCTGTCTGCCAGCCTATCCCACCCCAGAACCCTTGTCCCCTGCTCCCCACCCTCTCTTTGTCTCTCTCATATTTCAAAGACAGCCAGGGCTACAAGGATAGACAACAGCCAAGGTTCAAGTCTGTGTCCAACAGCGTCAAAAACTCCAACTGGGATATTTGTATAGGACACCATGTGGCCCCAGCACTAGAGGGTAAGCTTAGACAATGCATAAAAAATAGCTAATGTCTAAAAACCACAGAATCTGGATGAATAACAAATGAGGGAGGGATCCACATTTCACTGAAGGACAAAAGACCTGAATAAATGGATTGACATACCATGTTCCTGGATGGAAATACTTGGTATCGCATTCCCCATCATTTCTCAAATCAAAATGAAAATTTAATACAATTGAAAGATGAAAGAACAACAGAAGTTATTAATTAGAAATAACCTGGTTAGAAAACAGCTAGACAAACATGCCCTAAAGTGAAGCCATGTGATTAGTCTGCTTGATCACCTTGCACTGCCTCACAGGGTAACTTGGTATGAGTACCATCTTCCTAAGCTCTTTAACTTTGCCTTTTTTCTACATACTCAGAATTGACCAAGTTATTCATGACTATTTCATAGTAACCAAACTCAAAAGGCCTTGATATATTAATGATACACTAAGGTATAAATTTTCCCAATGTGTCAAGTACTATTGTTGGCTATCAGGAGTACCTGATAAGCAGAAAATGTAATAATTTGCTAGTGATAACAGAATCAAAGCAGCCAGAGGAGGTTTGGAGGGTTATATCATCCAAGTTACATTAAGCCCTGGCGCTTGGTTTCCGCCCCAGAACAGACTATCTTTTTGTTCAGGTCTCCTGAATAAAACACTTGAGCAACGCTAGATAAACATCAACACATTCTTATTCTTTGTGCTCCTTTTTTCCAAACTCCACCAACCATTCCCCATTCACTAGCCAACTGCCTTTGAAACAATTTATGCTGTAATTGATTAGATTTCTAATTTTTACAAGAGAGGGCCTGAACAATTCTAAAGGAGCTGCTCATATGGATTGCAACTGTAAAATACACGGTATTTCTTAGCATGATAGGGAGACCTGTCAATTGTGGTCACTTTTATCAGCACCTTTGCTTAAATACGGATCCACAGATTATTTACAGTTGTCATGGATGTGATTAACAAATGTCATCCTCATTTTTATTTAAAAAAAAAAAACTCTAAAACTAAAGCTCAGTAAGGTCAAATGATTCAAAATCACTAGGGCTAGGCAGAGAATGGATTAGGTCTCTGGTTCTTAACTCTTAATTGACCTTGTTCATTATACTTAGCAATTTGGCAACATTAAGGTAAAAATCACTCGCGAATAGAGAGCATTATCTGGCAATCCTACTTTTAGCAATCTTGCAAATCATTCCTCAAATCCTCTCCGCGAGAACAGTTGCTTCAGCTCTTTCCACAGCAACGAGAAGTATCAGAAAATTGTGCCAGCAGACTTCTTGAGATCAGTGGGTACCTAATTAACTGACCTCGACCAGTCCTGCCTCATCTGGTTAAAGGTGACACTTCAGTATGTCGGCCGCATTTTGAGGCCTTTCCAAGGTACCCATGACTCACATAGGCCAATGTCGCAGGGATTTTCAGTGTGGGCCCTCACCGTAGCCGTCGCAGACACAGAAACCTGTCCCTGGCATTTGTTAACCTGCGAGGAGACCCGGAGGGGCCGAGAGGGGCTTTCTTGCCCCCCTAAAGTACAAGAGAGAAAAAAGTGGTTTTATTCAGACTCTGGAATGAAGTGAATTCGGTAATGGAAACCGAGAGGCCCACGTGGGGGAGGGGAAAGGAGTGCAAGAAGAAAGAGAAACAGGCCTTTTTCTCCACTGACGCGCGGTCACGAAGCGTTCCCTCGACGTGGGCGCCAGCCATTGGCCGAACCCGAGCTGACGTCCTCTCAGCGGCCGGGGTGCGAACGGCGGCAAGGGCGGCGCCGCACTAGAAGCCGGAGAGACGGGCGCGCTCTCGAGGCCTGCCACGCCTCCGCCCTCTGCCGGCCAACCGGCTCGTTCAGTCCCTCTTCGCGCCAAGTTGGCCACGCCCCTTCCAGGCCGCCCCTCCCCCCACCAGGACGGCGGCGCGCGGAAAACGCGTCACGTGACGGCTGGCCCCGCCTCTTCCTCTCGGTCCCATATTGAACTCGAGTTGGAAGAGGCGAGTCCGGTCTCAAAATGGAGGTAAAACCGCCGCCCGGTCGCCCCCAGCCCGACTCCGGCCGTCGCCGCCGCCGCCGGGGGGAGGAGGTATTAGGGGGAGAGTGGGGGGTTGATGGGTAGTGGCCGGCATTGGGGGGTGCCTAGCTCGGTGGGAGCGGGGAGGCCGGGTGGACTGGGTCGGCCGTCCCGCGCTCTGCGTTGAGACGGGCGGTGGGAGGGGGAGGGGAGCGGGCCTCGGAGGCCTCCTTGGGGCTTCTCGCCCGCCTTGCCGTCTCCTTTGGCTGTACAGGTGGCCCTTGGGAGGCGCGGCGTGGCTGGGCCTCGGGAGGGAGGTCGGCCTACCCGCCGCGCGGCCTCGGATTCGAGGCCGAGGGTGGCATGGCGGGCCTCGGCGGGAGCGGTTGGGAGGAGGCGGTGGGGGAGGGGAGGGGACGAGCAGGCACATCCGGGCGAGCGAGCAGGCGGGCGGCGGCCACATTGACATTGATCCGCTGCCGCGTTACGAAATGGCGCATTGGCACGCAATGGCCGCCGCCTGGCTGCGCCGCCGGGAGAGAGAGCGTGGGATTGGAAGGAAGAGGGAGGAGGCGGCCTAACAGAAAATGCCGCAAATGGCCTCGAAGCTTGGGGCCTAGTGCTTTCGCTGTTCTCTGCCGGCGCCGTTCTAGGCCTACCCTTCTAAGGAGATGAGAATTTCTCTATCCTGTTTTGTTCTTTGCAGCACTTAGATGAAAATAATTTTTTAAAATGAGATGCTTTGAAATATTTCTTGACCTGCCATGTTTGCTGAAGTACTTAGCATTGTACATAACTTCGCTCCCTGTGGGTGAAGTGGTATTCCATCTCAGAATATGAGTGTAGAAGTAAAATAGGAAATTTAAAAATTCTTGATCTCTATTTTTGCCCGTTCTCTGGTGGGTCGGCTTAGGTTGTAGTTTCTTGAATTTTTCTTTTAAAGTACTGTAACCAGAATCGACTTTTTCAGTTGTTTGAGATAATTCTACGTGGGTTACAGTCGTTTCTTTTTGTCAACTTTGTGTATTGTAAGTTTTAAATGTTATCATCTAACCAGGACTTGAAAAGATGAGAGTAAGTGAATTAATGCTTTAGGCTGTTAATCTTTTTTTTTTTTTCTTAGCATGTGACAGTCTCTTCATACTAAATGCCTTAACATCTGCTTTTAGAAGCCAGGACGACCCTAGGGTGTAAATGTGAACCCCTTTATTTAAGGACTTTGGGTGAAAGATCTTAATGGATATATTAAATGGCAGTTCATGTAGTTTATTAAAGAAATAGTTAAATTGTAAAGCGATTCGGGCCTTATCTTAATTTTTTTTAAATCTCAATTTCTGTTCTATTGTGCTCCATTGTCAACATGCTGTACTTAAGTCCAACTTCCCCTTTCTGAGACCCAATAAAATGTTGGTTTTGGCATTTTTGGCGTGTTCTACAAGTGCAAATAGGTAATTTTTGCAGTATGTAACCTGTAACATAAGTTGATTACAGGAAGTTATCAAGATATATGGTGGATTTTTTTTTCATAGTTTTTGGGGGGGCTGCTGGTTTAGCCTTTTATTGAGGAGTATTATTTTAACGTCTTTATTTGCTTGAAACTGGTGAATGTCTCTAAATTTGTCATTCATCATGTAAGTTGTACTTAATATTAATAGTTTTGTGGTTTAAAATTAAATGGTTGGTGGGGTGTAGACTCAGGGAAGACATGAGAAGAAATACCATGGATGAAACACTGCTTTTACAACACTTTTGTTTCTTAGAAAATGGTTTCTCAGAACTTTCTAAAGTAATCTGTCCCCAGACACTTGTAGTTTAAAGTAACAGGGCTTTTGATTCTGAAATTCTCTTGGACTTCAATTTAGTTTTTAAGTGATGTTGGCATTTCAAAGTCTGGTTATAGGTTTTCTTGGTTTTTTTGGTTCCATTAATCAGTTGGTATGTGTGATCCTACTCCAATTATATATTGGTTTGTTTCCACAGGGCCATGATCCAAAGGAACCAGAGCAGTTGAGAAAACTGTTTATTGGTGGTCTGAGCTTTGAAACTACAGATGATAGCTTAAGAGAACATTTTGAGAAATGGGGCACACTTACAGATTGTGTGGTAAGTTTAAAAGGAACAAGAAAGTTTCTTTAAAAGGAATGGAGGACTTATGGAGGTGTTTCAGTGCTTTAAAATTTTTATTTTGTAGGTGATGAGAGACCCCCAAACAAAACGTTCCAGGGGCTTTGGTTTTGTGACTTACTCTTGTGTTGAAGAGGTGGATGCAGCAATGTGTGCTCGACCTCACAAGGTTGATGGGCGTGTAGTGGAACCAAAGAGAGCTGTTTCTAGAGAGGTATTTTAATAATACCATGTTGTGTGACATTTGTTGTAAAAATTTGTGAAGTTTTTGGGTTTTTTACTTAAGTATTTTTTATTTGTAGGATTCTGTAAAGCCTGGTGCCCATCTAACAGTGAAGAAAATTTTTGTTGGTGGTATTAAAGAAGATACAGAAGAATATAATTTGAGAGACTACTTTGAAAAGTATGGCAAGATTGAAACCATAGAAGTTATGGAAGACAGACAGAGTGGGAAAAAGAGAGGATTTGCTTTTGTAACTTTTGATGATCATGATACAGTTGATAAAATTGTTGGTAAGTAACAATTTATCAGAACTTGAATGAGGAAGCAGAAATGGCTTCTTTGTTGTATACTATATTTATTAAATTGTTGATTATTTTGTATTATGCATAGTAATAGCATATAAAGTGTATGGTTCAGTTTTCATAAAGTGATTATATTTGTGTAACCAGCATCCAGATCGAGAAATGTTAACATCCCAGAATGCTCCCTCATCCCTGCTCACCTGCTCAGTCACTACTTTCTCGATGTTTTATTGTTATATAGGGATAAAGGATGTCATTTACATGTGCTTTCCCAAACATCAAGTAACTTTTGTTTGTTTGTTTGATTAAAAACAATTTAGTTCAGAAATACCACACTATTAATGGGCATAATTGTGAAGTGAAAAAGGCCCTTTCTAAACAAGAAATGCAGTCTGCTGGATCACAAAGAGGTGAGTAGTATCATATACACATAAAAAATAAATGTGGGTGGTGTTTGTAAGGTTTTTAAAGATATTCCTTTCCTGTCTTAAAGGTCGTGGAGGTGGATCTGGCAACTTTATGGGTCGTGGTGGAAACTTTGGAGGTGGTGGAGGTAACTTTGGCCGTGGTGGAAACTTTGGTGGAAGAGGTAGGACAGTTACTTCTAACTGCATGGTTATCTAAAATGTATTGGTAATTTGAATATATCTTTTTAATTCCCACCTTGCTTTTCTTTAGGAGGCTATGGCGGTGGAGGTGGTGGCAGCAGAGGTAGTTATGGAGGAGGTGATGGTGGATATAATGGATTTGGAGGTGACGGTAAGTTTTTTTGTTTGCTATTTTGACTTTGTTTCTAGAGTTTATTAAGTATTTGTTTACATTTTCCTGTTTTCAGTTAAAACTTGCATTGCTTGACCATTAAAATATGCTTACACTAAACTAATACCATAAAAGACTAGATTTTTCAACTCATTGGCCTATTTTCCAGGGGCTTAAATGAAATGTAAATTAGTGTTCAATAACTTGACCCGATGTGCATTTGTGTTTTTGAGTGACAACCCAATTTTTTCTTTTTTAGGTGGCAACTATGGAGGTGGTCCTGGTTATAGTAGTAGAGGAGGCTATGGTGGTGGTGGACCGGGATATGGAAACCAAGGTGGTGGATATGGTGGCGGTGGTGGAGGATATGATGGTTACAATGAAGGAGGAAATTTTGGAGGTGGTAAGCTTTCACTTGTTTTAAGTATTGTGTGTGGTTCACTACAGGTGTTTGTGAAAACACATTAGAATAGCATTTGGTTAAATATGCTCTGTAATACAAAGTACTCAAGTGGTGGGAAATTAAACTGAATTTTCTTATTTTGCTGGCTTAGTAAATTGGCAAAATGTATTCATCTCTTTATGTGTTGAAATGGACATTTATCCGTCATTGTTGACCGAATTTTACTTAACTCTAGGTGTGTTTAAACTGGAAAAGTGGAAACTAAATTGAACGTATAGACATGTTAAAATGAATAGGATGTCATCTGCAGTTTAGGTGATAAAAATACTTCGGGTTTTAATATGTCAGATGCATCACAGACTGTAAGCAAGTCTGCATCATTATTCCATGATACTGTAGTTACGAACTCACTGAATTTTTTTGAACTCTGTTATTAATGTATCAGCAACAGAAAGTTTTTCAATTCAATTTCAAGTTAACTTGAAATATTTTTTGTCACTGATTTAAAAGTTATACTGTATCAGAATTAAGAGTGAATCAAACACGGACACAGTTGATAGTGTTTAGTGTATGCAGAAGAGAATGTGCTGGCGTGTAGCATCTAACAAAATAAGGTAGCTATCTAAATACATACTCTTGAGCCAACTTGTGCTCTTTGCTCCTCCTCTCCTACATATAGCTGAGGTCTGCTAGTGGGCCTCTTTATGATAAGGGAGAGTTGGTAGGACTATGAAATCTCTTCTTTTTTTTCCCCTTAACAGAGGCACTGGGGATTGAACCCAGAACCTCATGTAAAATCTCTTTTCAAAGGATCGTAAGTGTTGTAGAGCATGCTATGATGATTGTCAGGAAATAGTAAGTGCATGTGTTAAGAAAGGAAAATAACTATTGTGTAGGTCAACCACAAATAAAATCTCTGTAATTTCAGGTAACTATGGTGGTGGTGGGAACTATAATGATTTTGGAAATTATAGTGGACAACAGCAATCAAATTATGGACCCATGAAGGGGGGCAGTTTTGGTGGAAGAAGCTCGGGCAGTCCTTATGGTGGTAAATAAAATTTTTTTTCTATCAAAAATTTTCATAGTTGTCTAAATTAAAAGCTCGTGTTTTTTAAAAACTATCTGTATTTCCAGGTGGTTATGGATCTGGTGGTGGAAGTGGTGGATATGGTAGCAGAAGGTTCTAAAAACTCAGCAGAAAAGGGTAGGTATCTTTTAAGTTTTTATCATGATGATAAAGAATATGTGGAACTGTTACACTGAGTGTAATAATTTTTTTATCCTGTATTATTCAACAGGCTACAGTTCTTAGCAGGAGAGAGAGCGAGGAGTTGTCAGGAAAGCTGCAGGTTACTTTGAGACAGTCGTCCCAAATGCATTAGAGGAACTGTAAAAATCTGCCACAGGAGGAACGATGATCCATAGTCAGAAAAGTTACTGCAGCTTAAACAGGAAACCCTTCTTGTTCAGGACTGTCATAGCCACAGTTTGCAAAAAGTGCAGCTATTGATTAATGCAATGTAGTGTCGATTAGATGTACATTCCTGAGGTCTTTTATCTGTTGTAGCTTTGTCTTTTTCTTTTTCTTTTCATTACATCAGGTATATTGCCCTGTAAATTGTGGTAGTGGTACCAGGAATAAAAAATTAAGGAATTTTTAACTTTTCAATATTTGTGTAGTTCAGTTTTTCTACATTTTAGTACAGAAACTTTAACAAAATGCAGTTTTGAAGGTGTTTCCTTGTGAGTTAACAAGTAAAGAAGATCATTGTTAATTACTATTTTGTATGAATTTTGCTAAAGTTAACTGTAAAGAAACACCTGCTTACTTGCAGTTTAAGGGGAATCTATTCTCCCCATTTCCAAACCATGAAATGAATGGGCTCTGACATGTGGAGAGAATAGATATTTGTATGTTTGCAATGTGTGTTTTAGATAATAGAATTGGGTATTTAAATTAGCATATTTGTGAATTTAATAGCATTAAGATTTACCTTCAAATGAAAAATCTCAAAATTTCTATTTGGTTTTTGTGCATTTTCTTTCAAATGTAATCATGATTTTAGTGTATTAGCTTTGCTGAGAGTCCTAGCTGTGTTTAGAACATCTCCATTTTGCATTCACTTTGGTCACATGTAAACTGCTGCCATAGTTTTACTTGGGTGTAAAGGATGTCTACTGCCCGCTGTTTCAATTCTGGAAAGGGGTAGTGAATGTTTTCCCTTTCCTCCTACCTGAAGAAACATTCTTAAAATCTTGAAGATATAGGACCACTAAGCTTGCTGTATCTGAGCAAATTAGTGGCTACCCTTTTTTTCCTTTTTAAAGCACAAGAGGCCCATAAATCTTCAGTTATTTTCCTTGGTTTAATATATATTTTTTTGATACAAGCTCTCAGAGCAAGAGAATAAAAATCATGCATTGTTGAACCCTTAACTGGCTGGCATGCTTTCCTGTTTGTATCCTCTGCATTTTACTGGATGAAACCAAGGATAGTCTAGATTTAATCATCCCAAATGACTTAATGCAGTAGAAGTGTAGCACAGTTGCTTAGTACAAACAAGCTTTTCACTTCCCAAAGACCTGAATTCAAATTTGGATAGTCAGAGTTTGTACTCACTTAAAATCCCAAAGAACACACTGTTATTCCATGTGTATGCTTGAACCTAGGTCATGTTGGTATGAGTTAACAATTTGTTTGGAAGACCCTGGTTGGGAAGAGTTTTAGCTAACAAGGTCGTATATATTTATATAAACCATTGTCTACTGTTTTGCGCCAGCTAGTGTTTACAATTTCATTCAAGCCCTAAGTATGTGCCCTGCTGTTAAAATTTCTTTGGCAGTTGAACGTTGAAATTGAGTTTCTTTTTTTGTTTTGTTTTAAGAAGTACTAAGCAAAACAAGCAATAAAAAGGGGGATGGGGCGTGCTAGTGTTTGAATATGCTCTCTTGTTGCTCTAATTCTGTGCCTCTGCATTAATATTTGGATGCATGCAATGCCAGCATGGAAATCGGTCTTCACAGACACTGCAGTTTTCCAGAAAACACTCACAAACCAATAAATGTAACAGACAACATTCCATTTGTTAATGGACATATGTGAATAAGCAGCGTAGAAAATAGGCTAATTAGAAAATGGTTAAGTCTTTAACAACTTCAAGTGTGGTTATATAAATGGACACTGTCAATGTTCATAACGTAAACCTGGGTACCTGGTCAAAATAATGCTTGGGAAAGAAACATTTTATTAAAATTAAGCTAAATTGTCTCAAGTTCTTTTATTCATATAATAAAGGTTGAAGGAATGGGGGAGATTAACATTTCCTGTTTCTATGTTTGTGAAATTGTTTGACACAACCTTGACAGTATCCTTTAATGACATATGAGGTTAATTGTACTGTTAACAAATTTTCTATGTTCTGGAACTAGTTCAATAGTGAAAATATTGTTAGTAAGTTGATGTTTGCAACCTATAAGCAGGTGAAATCTGTGTGTGTGACCTGTTTATAAGTTGTATTAGCTTAGTTCTTGTGAACAGTGTGGAAAAGTTAAGCCATGAGGAGAGCGATTTAACCAGCTTTAAAGGACCTAAGATGTGCTTTCTTAAGCACAGTGTGGATCAAAGGAGACTCACTAAGACAGGACTTCAGCAGCCCTTTGAGTATGGACAAGTCAGCATAAATAAAGAATGACAAGGCAGCAGCAAGAGCTTCAACTACAGAGAAGTGAAGGCATAAGATACTATGGTGATAGTGAGCAACTTCCAAAAGCTAGTTAAATCTGCTTATTGCAACTGAAATATCGAAGAAAGTCTAGCAGGAAGGAGCTCTTCGCCTTTTGGAACATCAATGAGAGATAGTTGGCCACAGTCACTAGGTCTAGCATTTAGACCTGCAAGGAAGGGCAATAAGCATTAGGTAAGGCTTGCATTTGAATTTTTTCACTAATTAAAGAGTAATTTTTTGTAAAGCAAGGTAAGAGTAATCTTTTTGATTTGCAGGTTGAATGAGAACCCTACTTGCCTAAAAGAGGAATGTCTTTCCTACCATCTTAAATACGAAGGTTTCTGGCTGGGTAAGGTTTGTAGCTCACAGTAAAGCCTGGTTGACACCATTTGTTTCCCCACAAATTTATATTACATCTTTAGAAACCATTAGGTACATTGGCAAAATTGTTCAGCTGAGAACTTTATCTTGGCACCACATTCAACACATTTAAACAGTTTAAAAGGTTTCCCTGCAATAACCGCAAGTGTTCATCTAGAGTCAGATATATACAATTCAGTGTTGGTGTCTTTTGGGTAAAGTCAATTTTGGGTAAGAGTGATCATATTTTTTGAGGAGTTTTTTTAATGAGCATGACATGACAGAAGCATTAAGCTTCCAATCCTTGTTCTAGGAAAAACGTCTTGGAATGAACTTTCAAAATTGTCAGATCATACAGGTATGAGAATGGTCTTCATTCAAGTGGCCTCGTAACATAAATAAGTTCTCTTGCATGTGACTTCAGGGAATTTTTGGTCTAATAGGATAAACTTGGTTCTTTTTTAGGTTTTTTGTGTTTAACGTGTTAACCAGAAGTGGTGGGGGGCCTAATTATGCTAATGCTCCTTTTTAAGACAACTTTCCCCAAAGAGTAGTTAAAATATTAAACTCAGTTACTGTTCAGATCAGATGCTGATTGTTCATAAGGGCTATTATTGCTGCCCCAGAAGGGCTTGTTAAAATTTGAGATTTGATGTTAATACACTTTAAAAAATAAAAGAAAACTTCGGGGGGACAGATACTTAAAACTAGTTTCTAAGTTATGAGTAAGTCAAGTTCTTGTATAAACAGGAGTAGTTAGTTTGCCACATGTTTTATTCTCAGAAAATGACTGGTTGGGTCTCTTTCTAGTAAGTCAGGACTGAATTTCTACACATCACTGTAGACTGAAGTGTTAAATAAGGTAATATCTTTTTAATAAGTTTTCTTTGTAACATTTTAATGAAGCAAATTTCCTAAGATAGGAAGCATTTTTCTTTTTTTAAAGGTGGTGGTCTTTTCCAGTCCATCTCATTTATGAAATAAAGTGATTTTATTTAAATATAGTTCCATTGTCATTTCTGAAAAATACAATGCTCTTAAGTCATAGCACCAGTAAACAAAATAAGGAAGTTAAACAAGGGGGAAATGGTCAAGGCAAACTAATTCTTGTCAAAGCATCACGTAGGTAACAGCGTCCCATGGTACATTTTCCCCCAAAAGGCTCAGTTTACACTCATGTCCTAAAGAAAATTTGGTGAAGAAGACTGTTAAGGAACTGAACGGTTGAAATAACGCTTGTTTTTAAGAGTTCCAATATGTTAAGTCAATTTGAAATATTAATTAATGCCATATCTTGGAATTCCAGTAATTGATGTCAAAGTGGTAAGCATGCTAATGTGCAGGGGTAATGTAAGGATTGTTAGCTGATATAAATATTCAAGATTACTTTTAAATTTCATTGTTTTTTCTTGATTTTTAAGACTTAAGAGGTGGTCTGTAATGGATTCAGATGTTTCATTTGTAGTATAATGAAATGTTTACAGAAAGATAACTTTTTCATTAAAATATTTTTAGAAACGTGTGTGTTGTTTTGTCACTTTACAATGCTGTGTAAATGCTGAATAGGTGAACACTACTTCATTAGTAAGTAGTAACAGGAAATGTGGAATGAGTCTTAACATGTCAGTTAAAGGATATGGATTCTATTCAGTGGGAAACAAATAGATCACATATGAAACAGTTTATTGCTACTTAAGGATTTAAGTCTTAAAGCACAGTGCATGAGATATTTGGGTGATAGTTGAGGAATCAGCTTTGGAGAAAAGTTGTTAAGGATAATTACAGGAAAATAATTTGGGAGAAAAGATGGTGGGTGGTTCCAGTTGGAAAAACGGGTTTTTGTTTTAGAAGTATTGGGTTTCTTAATCTTGAGAAATGCAGTTGAGCATTTTGTGACATGAGGGTGGGTTGGGAAGAACTTAAGAAAATAGTCTTAAACTACAGTTTTACAATTTAGCCCAAATAAAGAGGTGATAATGTGTTGAAGCTTAGCAAATTTGTGAGGTATGATTTTAAGAGTTGTGATTTTTTTTTCTAAATTATTTTTATAGCATATGTATATGGATTCTTAGCATGGATAACTTAACAAGAAATGCTTTGTGACTTGAAGCCGTGTGAGGATTTTTAGCAGTTAAGATTGTAACACACTTTGCTTAAGTTCAGCACACTGGTTTCACAGAATATGCAGTGGTTTTGTAATTTGTGCAGTTCTAAGTACCTTACAATTGTAGTTTAATGCTTGAGTCCTAACAAAATAACTCAAAATACATTTACCTTTATTTCCTCAGAATGAAAATAGACTAAATGAAACTGCAAAATATTCAGGCAGTAAGATAAAAAAAAAACTGGAATCTCCTATGTGCCCATTAAAGACTGCAATTAAAATTCTTTGGAGATTGTTTTGCAAAAATGGGGTCTTATTAATACATTAATTGAACTTAGAACTGAACATATATAAAGTACCAAGAATTGGGAGAAGAGTAAGGTAATAGGTAAAATATGCCATCTCTCACATTTTTAAAGACAATCAGGTACATTAAACTGCATTCACCTGTAGAAGTACTGAAAGTTAGGAAATAAAAATTTCCTAACATAGTATTTGACTTGTAGGATTTATTGTTAGTGTGGATAAATAATGTTACAATGATGTGGACTGCTTTAAAAGATAAACAGATGGTTAAATTGCACTACATCATGTAGTTAGCCTTTATTAACTAGTTATGTCTGAAAATCAGCACAGTAATTTTTACTTTTTAAAATATTCAGTCCATTCTCCCAATAGAAATGTTGAAAACTACAAAAGAACCCTGATACTATCTAGATTTAATCTTAGTTGTCTTAATGCCCTTACTCAATAGGTATTGGAAGAAAATGCAGTCAGTTTTTTTATTCCTGTTTCAGGTTTTGCCTATCAGTAAAAAAATATTTAAATACAGAACTAAAATTTAAAGTTTTATGATCTTGGTCAAGTTATTTGGAGTTTTTTTGTGCCGTGCTCCCCTGGGTTATTTGGTGATGCCAACATACCTCTTAGAATGTTGATTTTATGTGTGTTAAGTATGTAGAGTGAATTATAAATGTTTCATTGGAAATAGTTACAAAATACGAAGTTTGACTCAGTAATATGTGCTCTAACTGTTAAATGAGGCTAATGGTGGGTTTGACTTCTAACTTTGAAATTGTGATGCATAAATGGCATTTTGAGATACTTGGCAATAGAAATCTAATATTAAAGTCAAGATTTTTTTTTTTTTTTTTTTTGCAGGTGGGAGGTAATTTGGTTTATTTGATTTTTCAGTGGAGGTACTTCGGGGCACTCTACCACTTGAGCTATACTCTCCCCGCTATGATTTTAAATCGCAGTCACAAGTGCTGTGAATACCATTGTGGTTTGTTGCCTGTAACATTAAAGGAAATGTTAAGGTTCACTCAGTGAAAGTGAACGGAGGAACCTTCTCCCCATCACAATTCTCTGATGTGAATTCTATCCAGATTAACTATTTTCACCTAATTTCTTTTCCTTAAAAAAAAAAGTTATACCTGCCCCTCAGTCTGAAGGTTGAAAGTGATAATGGGCTTATTAAAGAGCTTAAGCTAGTGCCTGTTCTGTGGTCCCTAAAGGTAGTATTTTTTTTCATTTTTGTTTCTATTGAAGTATAGTTGATTTATAATGTGTTTCTGGTAAACAGCATAGTGATTCAGTTATACATACTTAGATTTTTCATTATAGGTTATTCTGAGCGATTGAATATGGTTCCCTGTGCTATAATGTAGGACCTTATTTATTTTATACATACTTTGTATCTGCTAATCCCAAACTCCTCCACCCCCTATCCCCTTTGGTAACCATGTTTATGTGAGTCTTTCTGTTTTCTAAGTTCATCTGTCTCATTTTTTTTGATTCCACATATAACTGATAAATATTTTTTACTTATTTCATTTAATA
This sequence comes from Camelus bactrianus, assembly GCF_048773025.1. Classification (NCBI taxonomy): domain Eukaryota; kingdom Metazoa; phylum Chordata; class Mammalia; order Artiodactyla; family Camelidae; genus Camelus; species Camelus bactrianus. The sequence continues at coordinate 57,350,873 of NC_133543.1, forward strand.
TGATCATCTCTAGGTACATCCATGTTGCTAATGGCATTGTCTCATTTTTTATGGCTGAGTGATATTCCAGTGTGTGTGTATACCATAACTTTGTCCAGTCATCCAGTTGATGGACATTTAGGTTGCTTCTGTATCTTTGCAATTGTAAATGGTGCTGCTATGAACTTTAGGGGGCATGTATCTTTTCAAGTTGGAGCTTTATCTGTATTTATGAATGAGTGCTTTTGTTGGATCATAATAGCTCTATTTTTAGTAAGATAGTGTTTTTGATCATGAGTATCACCTTAAGAATGCTGAAGTCACAGCTGAAGTTTTAAAGCGTGACAGTATAGTTAATGCCAGTTCGAGGTTTTTTCCCTCCATATAGGATTAAAGTTCATGTGGCCTTTAAATTTTTTTTCTAGTTCTTAAAAAGCCAAAACTGGCCTGATAGACAAAATTCTTCATTCTTATTTTGAAGAAATGTATGTTCTGAGACTTAGAAGTACAGGTGTGAGAAGTAATACAAGGTACATTTGAGCAGCCATCCCATAGGCTTCAGGAGGAATCTCAGCAAGGAAAAATTTATATAACAATATAGTATGCCATTAAGGTTTCCTAATAAAATGCTTGACATATCAATGTAAAAGGCATAGTTATACATACATTTTAAAATTAGAAACTGAGTTTAAGTTTTACAATACAACAGCCAAATTTAATCTAAGAAACATTGCATGTCAGATCAAGAGATGAAATCTGTACTTTTAGTCATGGGTAAGTTAATTTGTTATAATTTAAAATTTTAGTTCTGTGTAATGCAGTATGTTTAGTACTTAAAAGTAATTTTTAGGTATGGAAAGGTGGTTGGTTATCTTGAACTCTTAAAAATGTTAAATTTGACTAACTCAAAGAATGCACATGAGTGAAGGCATCTGCTGTCATGCTATTGGAAGTCTGTTGTGGTCTGCCTAGAAGTGCTCTTCCCCTTGTAGGTGCCAGCTGATTACAGGTGCTCCGGGTAACACTTGCCACCTCCTCCAACCCCCACCCATAATTGTGTTTAAGAGCACTTTATTCAAGATGAAATATCTGTCTTCTGAGGTTGGAAAAGGGATGTCTCTCTCTGGGATTTCATCACCACCACTACAGGAGGAAATGCTTGACCACACCAGACAGGCCACAGCAGAATCTCCACTTTGGAATGCCTAGGTCCATTAGTCCTCGAAATCGTTTTCAACCCTTTTATTTCCAGTCAAATGAGTCAAATTCTTACATTGACTTTATTTTCTTTCATTTGCAGTCAAGTCATACTAATTTAGGGTTAAAGAAAAAGAAATTGCACATTTATAGAGTGCTTACTATCAGCGAGGCACTGTACTTTTTGTGGGTTGATTCACTTACATTTATCCTCACTTTACGGATGAGAAAACAGCCAGCCTAAGTGTGCTTTGTGTTGTTCAAGGTCATTCTTGGAAAATGGCAGCAGCCCAGGCAGTCTGACTCTAGGGCCTATGGACCTGCGCTATATTGCTCCTGTCAGATTGATAGGACTCTCAGTTAATCTTCACATAGTATTCATTCTAAACACGCTTAACCCTCAAGTGAATTTCATCTCTCCACTTCAAAATAAAGCCAAATGAAACATGAAACAAGACAAAAGTTTGACTAGATGGAGAAAGTGAATCTCCTATGGTTTCTTGGGTGGCTTGCAGTTTTTCAAAGATTTTAAGGGGCTTTGATTTTATGCCTGCTATTAACCTGTTCAAAGTGAACTGATTTTCTAACCTACACCTAACCAGTCATGTATCTCAGGGCATGTTCAAGTCCTTGAGTCTGCCTTCACCCCACATCCTTTCTGTTGCAAAATCCTTTTAGTTTGACCTGGGAACATGCAGAATCCAGCACCTTCTTGCTACCATTATCACCCTAAATTAAGACAACCTATCGTGAATATCTCAGGACCTCCCCTGTTGGTCTCCCAGCTTGTACCTTTACCTGGAGAAACTTAAACTCTGATGTTACTCCTGCTTAACACCTCCAGTAGCTTTCTACTAGACAAAAGTCAGGGTAACCAGGCTGTGTCAAGTCCTACTCTACCCATCCACCCTTTTTCCTCCCATGTTCCTCCATGTAGTTCTTTCTCCAACAGACCTCAGAGCCTTTGGCTTTCATGTGTACTGTGTGCAATTAGCTAATAAAATCTATTGGTCTGAGTAAGTGAACCAGTATTTTCATGGTATATAGCATTTCCCTTGGTTGAGATGTACCTGCTGAAGAAACAATCTTTTTGATAGACTCTTTCCGTGTCTAGTATCATTTAGTGCTTTTCATATTAATGTCATGGAAAAGAACTGAATAAACTCAAATGAATTCCAAAGAAGTTAAGTCATAATAGTCCTTTATTAGTACCAGCTTTTCAACTAAATTGGGGTTTTTTTTTGCCAGAGCTAAACAATTTAATATAAAAAAATGTTTTGTTCATATGGTTTTTATTTTTAAAAAAGTATATAGTGGTTAGTTTCGCAACAGTTTGCTTTTAGCCAGATGTCATATAAATCTATAAACGTAACAAATGAGATAAGAACAGTATAAATAAGTTTTTGTAGTATTTACACGTATACAGAAACTAGCCCAAATGGTGTTCTAAGAAATTAAGTTTGCAGTGAAACTGATTCAGCATACTGATAACTTATTGTAATGCTTTTTTAAAATTTTGTATCTTCTACACTAGATTTGACTATAATTTTGCATAGAATTACTTGAAGTATATTTCAGCATTTCACATCAGGAGCTTTTAGTATAACAGTAAAAAAAAACAAAAACAAAAACAAACAAACCCGCTAGCTCAGAAAATGTCAGATCTTCCGAAATCTAGTTTTTCTTAACATCTGGCTTCTTACTTTTGGGAACAAGGAATACATTGCCATCTCTCGTTTGCTGCAGGGAGTATTCACTTGGAGAGTAAGGCTTCCCATTTTCATCACGTAGCATGCTGAAGACTTCAAGATACAAGGTGCTGAGTTGTTTTTTCAATAGATGAAGGCTTTTGTCATTTTCTCCTTTTTCTTTGAGCAATTTTTCTTTTTCATCTTTTAAATGATCTAAGTCTTGCTCCAGTTCCACAATATTTTCCAGTTTTCTTTTTCTGCAGTTCTGAGCAGCCACTTTATTCTTACCCCTCCTACGTATATCTCGAATTAATGCAAGTTGAGCCTCATTGAATTGCTCCTTGGACATCATTTCATTGAAGTCATCAACTGGGAGGTTAATGATTTTTTCTACAGGGAATGGGATATGGAGAGCTTTTGCCCTTAACTCATCTCTTGTGAGATGAGCCTCCAAACGGCTTGGATGTTTGTCTTTTGTGAATGGGGTTTTTCGGTGACCAGGACTAACAGGCACTTCTTTCTTTGGTGTGTTTTCACACAGGGCATCACGCACTGCAGCACTGTTCCCCTGAGAGGGTGACAGGGGTTGGACTGTATCCCCAGAAGGCCGTACTGGCTTTGTTTTAGAACCATTCTGTTTGACACTTCCAGGGGCACTATCTATCTCTTCCATTTCAGAATCACTGAAGCCAAGCAGTGTGTCTCCATAGATGGAGGATTCCACTGAGTGTTCTGGTGAAGCCATGCTGGGACTTGGATTCAGTGAAACACCAGAGTCAGAATCATTGAATTCTGCTGTTGTGCTTTCAGGGTGGTTTTGGTTGAAGGCTTTACAAAGTGATAGATCAGAGATATCAATGGGCCCGTTTAGAAGTTCAGAGAGTGACTGGCTAAAATCAGAGGAGGACATGGTGTTGCTGGTACTGGGCTCTGCTACAAAAGCAAGATAAAATTCATCACCAAAATCTGTGTTTACTGTGGCATCTGAATTTAATGAGTTCACTGTCAACTGGCTGGAGTCTTCTGTGGAGAGGATGCTGCTGAAAGACTCCTCAAAAGCGTTGAGAAAATGTGGACTACAGTTACCTACTTCTTTTTCCAGTGAGGGGATTGATGAATAGAAGTAACTGTCCATTTCTGTCAGTTTGGTTTCTGGACTTGGAACTGTGCTAGTCTCAGCCAGGTTGTCATTTTGAATATTAAGACACTGCATGGAAAAGAAGTTTATACTATGTAAATTGAGGCTAATTATTTTTAATAGCTGATAATTCATATTTGATGGTAAACTCTCCCCACCTCCAAGCTCTTCTATAATTTACAGATAACTTCCATTTCCAACAGATACTCAAGCCCAAACATAATGTATTATTTTCAGAGTTCCCAGATCAGACTTCAGGTTTATAACTTAATCTATCCTCAAGACATCCACTCCATTTAACTAACAAGTTCACTGAAGTGAGCATGGGCAGCTCTCCTGACAAATTTCAAAGCACCCTCCAATCCTTCCTGTAAGTAGGTGGCATATGGAATGACTGATTTAAAAGTACTGAATATAAAATAGCATCTTTGGTATTTATTACATTGTTCTTAGTTACCTGTAGTTCTGGAATGGATAATAGCTCCTCCCAAACTTGCTCAAAATCTCGCTGCATAGCGTCTAAATCAGTAGTGGCTAACTGAAGGACAAGAGTTTCAGGTGACTCAGCCTGATTAGGAGCAGTGAAGACGGGGCTCTGGATGTGGCTAGGAATATCAGGAACAAGTGATTGAAACGTAGCCGAAGAAACCTAAAATTGAGAAGGCATTTATTTATCTACATGAATCTGACACCAACAGTGATGGGTACACTCCAAGGCCATCACATCTTAAACTGGAATTGGCTGCAGTTCTGTATCTCTAACCACTTATGACTCCCATTTCTATATAATGAAACGACTTTTTTCCCTGCCCAACTGGCTCCAAATTTACTCCTTATTTACTAGCTTAATTGCTTTATCTTACGCATTTCAAGGTAAACTTCAAAATGGGTAAAAACAATCTTTAGAACTTAAATTTGTACTTTCCATGTAATATCTAGTATAGTGCTTCAAATAAATGTATTAAAATTGTTAACCACACAAGTCTTGGTTTACTACCTAGCTTGCTTTTTACTTACAAAAAATTACTTGTAAGCATCTATAACAAATGAGTTACCTGTTTCTATGGTTATGCTGATCCATGCTTCTGGCTAAGCAAGACTAAACATTTTTGGTTTTGTATTATATGGAGAGCTTTTTTTTTTTCTTTCAAATTATAAAGTTATCTATAGGCTAAGATTTCCTCGATAAAATCTGTTCCTAAAAATACTTTTTTTCATTCTTTTTTGCTTTAATGAGAGACATCAAAGGGACCGATACAGGATATATTAGATGTAGTTGTGGAGATTTGCTATTAACCAGATGTTAATATACCTCATTGTCATCTACAAATGGGAATGTCTCTGCCAAAAGCTGCATGCAGTTATCGAAGTACAGAGCATCTGGTTTGGGAATGTGGGCTACCTGGATAAAAGGGAAAGACATAAAGGAAGAAAAAAACTGCTCAGTGTTCATAAAATATTTACAATCTAGTTAAACATTTCTTTTACTTCAGAAGTCCATTTAGTGTGGTAAAGAGCACAGAATCAAAATAGACTGGTTTCAGTCTTGGGTCCCCCAATTTCTTGAGTGCTCTGGGCAGGTTATTTAACCTTTTTGAGCCTCAGCTGCTCATCTGTAGAAGAGGTGTGATAATGGTAACCAGTTCACAGAATTGTGTTGATTAAATCACCCAACATTTCAAGTGCTTTAGAAAAGTACCTGTCACAGAACCTTGAGTAATCCCTACTACTAGTTCTACTACTGTTGCAGCTGCATGAGACTTAACTACATGTTTTTAGAGCTTACAAAGCTCTTTATACTTTAAGTATAAGGATTAGGACATGTAATTTATTTCCTTCCAATCTTTATACTCCATGAAGTCAGGTATCGAACTCATGAGGCTGACACTGGGAAGCTGTCTCAAGGTCGTGAAAATATAGTAAAAGGCAAAGATGGAACTCAAATCCAGATGTTTCAACTCCTGGGTCAATGTTCTTTCCTTAAACTCTGCCATATACCTTCCCAAGAATTGAGTTCCCTGTACCTGGGAGTAGTTGGTAGATCCACTGGTTTCTGATGGGATGTGTTGGGCTGGCTGAACTGGGAGGAATTCACCTGTCTCTTCATCTAGTTGTAACTGAGCGAAAAAGGCTTTCTCTTGCTCCTTTTGGAGTTGCTCTTGTCTTTCCTTTTCAAGTTTTTTCTGTTTTTCCAGCTCATGCTCTTTCCGTCGTTGACTGAAGTCAAATACTTCTCGACTTACCCCAAGATCTATATCCTGCCTCCAAAGTATGTCAATTAAATCCATGTCCTATGTTTAAAACAAAAAAGGAAGGAGAGAGACCATGGTTAAAATGGTTTTAAAATGGCAGATACTACATAATTTACATTATGCCATTGTTGATGGTGGAGGGTGGGAAGATTACAAAGAATGGAACACACCCAGTTTTCTGGGAGGACACAGTTAATTCTATTCAGTGTATCTATTCATAAAAAAGAAAACAAAAAAACCCACCACCACCACCACCTACAAACACAGCTATCCATTCTAATCATTTATTGGATTATTAACAATTTGAATGATGGTAAGGGGCCACTAAAAGCAAAGTTACAAATGTTGCACATTAATGATCTTGAATCAAAAGAAATCCCACACTTGTTTAATGGAATATAGGAATTAGACCAAGCACTCTAAGTCACTGGTTTATTATGAGAAACGGAGTCTGGAAAACATGATTATGTGGAATTTTTTCTAAACGTGCCCAGCAAAACCCAAGTCAAATGGTCAATCTAGTAGTTCCACAATATCCCCAACGTTGGTCTTTCCTACAGTGGATTGTTATCTTTTCCCCATCACTTCTTGCCACTGTTATCTCTGTGGCTACTTACTGAAACAATTTCCTCTTGACTTGAGTTTTAGCTCCTGAGGTATGAACAAATGTAAAGTCAAGTCCTAGCAAATGGTAATCTTGTGATATGTGTGGGTGAAGCAAGAGGTTGCCTGTAGGTTACCCAAAGAACTGGGAAAGGGGCAGTGCCCACCAGGTTCACTTTGGAGAAATCATAAATAACCCTATACACAAACCACACAAACGAAAAACAAGGCTCCAAGGAAGAATGAAAGGGATTCAGTTTTAAGATAACAGAGGGAATCTTACAATGAAGGAATGGTTATTTTGATTTATGTAACAAGGCCAGGCCTAGGTACTATGTCCACATATTCCTAGAAACCACAAATGTGTCAAAAGCAGTTTTTTTTACTTAAAACTTCAGTTTTGGAAGTCTAAACAGGTAGGAAATTTAAATCTGTTCCCATTGAACAAATCCTCTATACTGAAAATAAAATGAGATGGAGACTGGAAAAATCAAGACGTAGAGGGAAAGGAAACTGGGAGCCTGAAGGCTGTCAGACACGGAGTGCATAGACATCAAGCTTTGTATTGTGATTCTGATGACAGCTGGCAGCATCGCATGGCCCAGTGCGTGTCCGGCTCTACTTTCAGCCTCCGAAGGACAAAAACAACATGGTTGCTGCTTCAGTGGGCAGTCAAGCTACTTCATCTAAAGGAGAAACAGACCACTCAGCCTAGACGCAGCCCAGCTGGCTGGATAGTAGAGGCCACCTCTAGCCTTGACTGAAAGTTGGTGTTAGAACCTTAAACACGATGAAACCCTGCTCCTGAGGTTCACAATTCTAGCCTTGAACAGTACAATGTATGGTACAAAGCACACACAGTAGGTATTAAACAGCATCTATAGCTCTTCAGAAATGGCTAGGATATACCTGTTTTTAAGCCAACTTCTAATAAGGGCTTTCTGCATATGCCAAGCATTGTTCTAAGTTCTTTAGATACATACAAACCAATCCTCAAGACAACCAAAGGTAACACGTATCTATTTTACAGATAAGATTATTGAGGCTTAGAAAGAAGGGATACTATTGGGAAGTGCCAGAACAGGGATGAGTACTCAGGCAGCCTCCATCCTGGACTCATGCTTTTTTAACCACTAGCCTACATTAAAAATACGAAATCCAATCATTGCACGGTGGTTTCTAAATTAAGCAGGGTATAAAATCCATTGTTATATATAGACTTTGCCTCGACACCCTGGTGTGACAAAGTGGCCAGTTTACGGAAGGTTGGATCGAGCACAATGTTACCTGGATTATTTTCCTGGCCACGAGCAACAAAACAGTAACTGTAGAGCATTTGGTCATACATGGCTGTCTTCTCAGGGGCTCCCCAATAAAATAAAGCACGAGAATAATTCCCACTTTAAGAATAATTTGCTTCCATTTTAATGAACATGTTTACCCACCGGTCATCGTTCAAGAAAAGTCCAACAGAAACCTACTTTAAAATTCTGATTAGGTTGGGCCTTATATTCTCAGTGAATCTAGATACAGCCAAGTAACCTATCTGGGCTGTTCTCCAAACTGGAACTAATGGACCAAGGTATTAGGTGTCCATCATGTCCACACCTACTAAATGCTAGCACTACAGGTGAAAGGAACGTGTGCTCATGCAATCTCAATTGAACTTGTTTCAATAAAATAAGCAGTACCTATTCTAATCCCCCTCAAAAACTGATGCAGTGTGTGCATTGAGCTCTTCAGAAGATCAGGAATAGAGAAACCCAAGTACCTGTCCCTGCACGTGGGGGCCACATGGACACATCCCTCCCTCATGTTCCTGGACTGCCCAGGCCTGGGGCTTCTTGTTAAGAGGTCCTAGGATAAAATCCAGTATCCAGTTTGATTTTTTTCATAAAAGAACTAAAAGAGCACTGAAGAATTTATGTTGGAAACACTTCACAAATACGACAATTCCAAAGTATCCCCAGAACCCAGGACTATGGGTTGGAGGAGATTTCCTAATATAATTTACTCTAAAATGATCAGTGGCAATCACACCAAGAGCTGATAGAACTGTTCTTTCCTCCCCACCCCTTTTCTCCTCATCAGATGAGATGTCCTGAGTCTGTTCAGATGGTTTAGCTATATATTTAGTATAATTGTTCCATCTTACCCCTACCGTACAGATGTTGGTGGATCACATGAGACACGTGGAAGAAGTTTCTCTATAAATGTGAAGTATGTGCAAGGGCTGTTATGCATCCTGGCAGTGATGGGCCGTACTTCTTGCTTTAAGTGAGACCAAATGCCAGGCCAAAGGACAATAATGAAGTTGTAGACATAACTCTAGCAGGAGCCTGAAATAACACTCGGCAATGAAGCTACTTGGTTCCTCCTCAGGGAAGGCCTGAAATTGACTACTGGGCGTGTGCAATGTGTTGTAAATAAGATAAATAACATACACTTTAATGTACATACATAACACCAACTCAATTGCAGCTCAATTCCTGATATGACTAACTACCCTTTCATGCACAGCGCCAAATCAGTTACTTAAAATTTCCCATAACATGGTTAGTAAAGGACACCCTGATGGGCCCTTATCAACAAACAGGAAAAATAAAATACAAAGTGCCATTTGGGTCAGCTCTTGAGCACCTGTTCCTGTTATCTGATCAGAGACAGTGCTGGACACTGGGAGGTGGAGGGGCTCTTACAGCCCTAGCTTAACTGTCTCCACCAGGAATGCCACCAAAAGATGCTTAAAGTGACAACATCTAATTGTTCTTAATGCAGGCTAGGCAGCCTTCAATGAGATCATAATAGACCAAAACAGGTTTTAAAGTGTTTTCAGAGGCTTCCCCCTGTATTTTAAAGTTTATTTTTATGTAATGTTTATTCCTGCAATGAGAGGTCTCTAAAAGAAAACATCTGCTTAAGTGAAAAAAAAAAAAAAAAAGGCTGAGTTTTAACTATGTTGAATTTCTAAAAACAGATGTTCTGATCAAATTCAGAATATAGCAACAATGGGTTCCTTGTCATGGCCTTGATACATCATATCATGGGTTACTCAGATTTTCACGAAAGTTTCAGAAGAAAAAACCTGGGGGGATTTGATATTGTATGAAATGTTCAAAGCTTTATGCTGAAAATGGAAACAGGAGAAGTTTGTCCACCCAAGACTCATTGGTGGGGAGCCCCGCAGGCCCAGAACCGTGTTCTGTGCTGACCACCAGGCAGTGAGCTGTCCTCAAGAAGCCCTGTGACTGGGCACATGACTTAAAACACAAATGACCCTCTCTTTGCAAAGCTCTCGAATCATCTAAGAGGAAATAGTCCGGGTGGAGCCCACAACATATAAAAGCATGACAATGGACAGCGTGGAAGGAAAAGCCCCAAGGAGGAACTCAGCTACTCTGCCACAGACACCCAAGGCACTGAGGAAGCACGGCTGCCTTCTCCCCTTGGAGCCCCGAGGAGGAAGGCTGCCGCACAAGAGAGCAGACAAGAAGGGTCTGGGGAGGCAGAGGAATGTACAGCATTTCATCAGGTGTTTCCTTAAGGCTCACGGAAGAGTGTCCTGAGGGCAATGGAGGCAATGGCTGTGAGCCTTCACAGGCCATATGGAGCAAATGCGTCTGCAACTTAGGGGCTGAATTTTTTTCGTGGTCCTTTCATGATTCCTGAATGTGTTCCATATTTTGTCACTAGCTTGGCTTAAACAAAATAAGCCAATTTAATAAGAAACATAAATGTTTGACAATTTGTGTTAAATCACCATCTGGCCCAATGGAAACAGTCATATTGAAAATGTATATATATCATCATTTGCCATCTGGGTAATGTGTTACACGTTTTATGGGAATCTGAAGTTGGACTATTAACTCATACCACTTTAAAAGAAACATCTTTGTTCAGGATAAACAAATAATAAAGGCCATGAACACAGAATCCCATATTAAATATGTCTTCTGCAAGCCAATTCAAGCTCAGGTCATCCAACAGCATCAGGAAAAATAAAGCAAAGATAATCACGATCTCCTCCTAAATTGAAGCAATTCCCTAAACTAAGGCTTTGGAAGAATATTTGAAATGAAACATAAAATGGTTTCTATTATACGCATTCAAATGTGTACATGAAGCTTGCACCTCCCAACCTTTCCCTCCCTTCCCTCTTCCATCCTCTGCTTTGTCCAGAGGATAACAGGAAGGTGGTGGAGGTTTCCTCTAAAAACAAATTTCACCAATAAATTGTGGGGGAAAAAAAAAAAAAAGGCACAGATAACTAACTTTGTAAACAAAATGAAAACTGATCCTCACTTTCAACAGTATATGCCTTAAGACAATGTCTCAAGTAATTCCTTCTTATAATTAATACATCTTCTTTTAAAGTTTATCCTCCTGAGATCCCTTCATCCAAATACTAACTGCTAGCATTGGAGTCTAAGTTACACCTAGGAATGCTTTTCTTTCATACATTTCATTCTTTATATTATGCCCGGATGGTTATACTGTTCACCTAAAAGCAAAATCTGGTTTGATTTTTTTTTTCCACAAAAGCTGCTCAAATATTTTTCGGCAAATCCAGATGGAACATGAATCACATCCTATCATCCACTAGAGTATAATAAAACAAGCCAAGAGCTATAGGAGGTTACAGAAACAACCGAGGGCATGCTTGCATTCTGAAGAATTGATTAAACAACAGCAAAGATCTTGATTCACAAGGCTTCACTTTGCACTCACAAGTAAAATGACACCAAGCAAGTGTGTTTTTAAAATACCTCTCGCTGACGACTATTATATTTCATAAATATTTATCTTCCTATTTACTTCTCTTTGCTTCTTTCCTACTGCTTCATCCCGGGAAGACACACAAGGCAACACTAGTTGTTTTCTTGGAATTCTAGACATGACAGACGAGATGATAGGCTATTCTTTACAGTTTGCCCACATTCAAGTACTTTTGACTCCACTGGACTCATTTGCTAACTTTTTATTATATTGTTATAATAATTTGAATATATTGCTATAATAATATTACAGGTGATTAAAAACAAAGATCCGAAGAAATATATAAATATATATATAGATAGATAGAGAGAGAAAGAGAGAGAGAGAGAGAGAGAGAAGGAGAGAATTACAGAATGTTAGAGATGGAAAGGGCCTTACAGTCATCTAGGCCAAGTGTAAATGTCACCGGGTTAATTTCTATGTAATTGCACTTTCATTTTTAAAAATAACTGGCCTAGCAACCGGTTTATATGTCAGCAGAGATTCCTAATAGGTAGTAATAGTTACCACTAATCCAAGTTTCCCTTCTAGAGAAATCTCACCAAGGATTATTTCCCCAATCTTCAATAACTAGCAATTTTTAACAACATGAAAATTCTCAAGTACATACCAAGAGACGAATTATTCAACAAGTTAAAACCCTAGACCACAAATTTGCTGTTCCTTGGGTTACAGACGCATCTTTCTACCCTTTTGTCTTTCAACTAGAAAGAGGTCCAGTTGCCTCAAGGTCTGGTTTGTTACTATGTACAGACACTTTCATGAGCTGTTTCCTGTTCACAAACAAGTTTCTCAGCAGTGACTCAATCTAAGAAATATGATCCGGCCAATTTACTGGAACTCTCACCCATTATGCCTGTATGTAAAACTACAAGGCATGATGCAAAGATAAAGCTAAACTGGAAAGTGAATAGGATAGGAACTCGGACTATGATTTTCTCAAGCGTCACACACATTTGGCCAAAAACAAACCAGAAAAGACAGTTAATTTCCAAGATAGCAGGTGATCCCACTGCTACAGAAAGTTCATGGCTCCAACTTCCCCATGAGAAGTTTCACACCCAAATGCCAACAGAGTTTATTTTCGGTCACTTGTGTCTGAGCACGCTGCTGCTGCTGCTGGGTGGGCCCCAGTCAGAGGGCTCATCCAAGGGTTAACTGCTGCTCTGCCAAGAGAACAGCTTGCTTTGATAAACACACTTCAGGATACATTTTTCTCATCTCTTCCCCATTCTGTGAACAAGCCATGAATGTATTCAGTGCTGGATGCTGTCCTCCCCAAGTGAAAGGCACTCTGTGAGCAGGTCTTCCATCACTATCATAATGATCCTACAGAAAAATACCTCCCCCTACCAATATTACCAACAGAATCTTCCGGAGCACTGGATTTAACTCCCTAACTCACTTTAGCCAACATACACTGAAATTAACCAAGCGTGGACTACCTAGGGAGCTGAGATGTCCACCTTGAGATGAAGCAGCCCTGCGTGCTCACCCTCGTGTATCCTCCTCCCACAGGGCAGCCCCGTGAGGGAGGGCACTGCTCCAGCACTCGGACCGCTGGGGCTCCTTACAGCCACTTCTGCCACTTCCAGACTCCCCAATGATCCTTCACCCTCAGTGGGTTCTACATTTGCAAAAACAAAGTATTTATTTCAATCTTACAGCTCCTTTTCAGATGTCATTGCCTACAATTAAGTTTAAAAGAAAAGAACCAGGACAGTCACCCCGGCTTGGGGGCCAAGTAAGTACTATACACTGTTTATTGCTGCTAGCCAAAGACCTGTGTGCCCGTGGGGGTGGCAGTGATGAATCTTAGATATGTGTATATTATATACTGTAATATAAGACTAAAACACTTAGCTTTTTTTCCCCATATCCTATTAAAATATATTCAGTGAAGGGGTCCTATTTAATTTTTTTTTATTGTGAACTTTTTCAAGTATGAAATATTTCTCAAAATAATGAGCTACTGGCTAAAACAGCACTTTACCAGCATGGTGATATATAAAATAAAGGTGGCCGTCAAGATTAATGAGATCAGTGTACGTACCTAAGTGGATCATTACTCCATCTACCCATCCAACGCCATTTGTGTAGCTCACCTCTCAGGTGCCAGGAACTGTGCAAGGTGCTAGGGACACAAAGATAAGTAAGGGACTGTCTCTGATCTTAATTTTGAGACACATGTAGCAGCCAAGGCAGCACAGAGTGAAGTGTCACTAAACTGCACAGGAAGACCTCACAGAGGAGTGACAGGTGACACAGAGTACACCCATCACAGCTCCATGAGCATTCTACCCACTAAACAAGGGTTAAATTGGGTTTTCCCAAACGGTAGAGAAGACAAACAATCCATCTCCACTCACTCTGCCTTCTTGGTCTCCTCTCTTGATGGAGGCAGTGTTTTCCCCCAGAGGCTCAGATTCTCCAGCACAAGGAAAATTCTCAGAGACTTCCTCCTCCCATGTGGACTTTTTGGTCAGCATGACTTATCTCAGCCAAGATGGGAATTACACTAATGCCACAATGTCATGAAACGCGGCAACTGGGGGGGACCAGAGTACGCAGACAGCCCCTTTCATTTTTGAAACAGGGAAACAGGTCTAGAGAAATCACTTTCCCCAAGGTTAGAGGCCAAGGATTCCAAAACTACTACTGTCTACTTTAATAATTTTACATCTAACAACTAGTGCCAAGTTGTCAGAGGGAAAAAGATACATTTTTGCTTCACTTTAATTTTTTAATTATCACCTCTGGCTCCAGCTTGCCAGCCTCCAGGTGTCCCGCAGCTCCTATTTCAAGGGTGTTAGCAGAATGCTTCTTGGTCTGCAGGAGTGTTTGCAGGCAGTGGAGCCTCACTGCACAGCATGAGAAGGGTAGTTTATCTCATTTACAGATGAACACATTTAGGTTTGGGGCATCAAGCAACCCTGTCCCAAATCACATGTTCAGCAAGCGGCAGCACCAGGACCCCAACCCACAACTAATTCTGAGCCTGTGGGCTCGTCCCACCAACACAGGACAAGGTCTATAGACTAATCTAGCCCGTGCCCTCTCCTGGGGTGGGACACCAAGGCTTGGAAGTTGGCCCTGCAGAAGCTCAGGCCTGCCTGTCCCAACTCAGGGCAAATCCAGTCTACTGCATATAGAGAGCTTAGCATTTAAATCAATTTTCCCATCAAGCCAGTTTTTACCTGTACTTTGTGTATCTTATCTCAGCTTTCTTACAATGGTCTGATTAAACTTAGCAAACTCCTTCAGGGCATGAGAATGTTTTTTTAAAGAGAGAGCACCTGTAAATAGTATAAAATTAAAACGCTGCAAAAGTACCCTCCCAGTTACTCTTTCCCAAGGCAACCAGTGGCATCAGTTTTTTGTGTGTTCTTAGGAAGATATTCTATTAAATACACACACACACACACAGGCACACACACAAGTAGCATATAATCGCAGTGTTCCACACTTATTTCTCCCTATTTAATACATTTCCAAGATGGTTCTACATCAGGGCATGGAGGTGTTCCATTCTTTTTAATGGCTGAGCAGTATTTCATCATCAGGATGTAATATAATAATAATATAATTTAATAATACAATTATTTAACCAGTCCCTCACTGGCTTGTAAGTTATTTTTAATCTTTTGCTATTACACATGATGCTATAATGGATATCCTTGTACATAAATCATTTCACAAATGTGTAAGAATTATCTGTGGGATACTTAGAAGTGGAATTGCTGGTCAAAGAGTTCATGCTTTTTTAATTTTGATAGATATTGCCAAATAGCTCTCCTCAGAGGCTGAACCCTTTACATCCTCACCAGTAATGCAAGATGCCCATTTCCCCACTCTTTTCCCCTTGACATCTTGCACGAAGCATACTGGCACATGGTACCCACTCAATAGATACACAGCAACTCTTAATACAATGTCTCCTATATTAATTCCAGAACCATTTCAAAATCAGCCCTTCCACTATTTTTAAAGACAAGACAATAAAATTAAAGATACAGAGGAGAATAAACTGTACATACAGTCAGTTGGCCAGCAAACAGCATTTCTTTCATCTCCAGTCTACATCCAGCCAAGCCAACCTTGGTTGGTGCCTTTGCAGCTGGCAAAACATCTGCAGGGGCAAGAAACGTACAGGCCATGGTGCTCACAGACAGACAGGGCAAAGTCTCAACAGGTGAAACACTCAAGCATGACAGGCAAAATCAGCAACCCCAGCCTCTAAATGACAAGATAAACTTCAAAGAAAAAGCAAGTCCAACTAAAAACAGTACTACCATATGACCCAGCAATTCACTCCCCTCTTAGCATACATCAGAAGAAAACAAAAACAATTTGAAAAGATATATGCACTTGAATGTTCAATGCAGCACTATTTACAACAGCCAAGATATAGAAGCAACCGAGTGTCTGCCAACAGATGAATGGATAAAGATATGGTGTGTATGTGTGTATGTATACACACACAAATGGAATACTACTCAGCCATAAAGAAGAATGAAATTTTGCCATTTGTAGCAACATGGATAGACCTGGAGGGTAGTACGTTTGGTGAAGTCAGTCAGACACAGAAAGACAAAATACTGTTATATTTTCACTTATGTGTGGAATCTAAAAAATAAAACAAACGAATGTAACAAAATAGAACAGGCTCATAGATAAAGAGAACACACTAGTCATTACCAGTGAAGAGAGGGGAGGAGGAGGGGCAAAATAAGAGATGAGGATTAAGAATTACAAACTACTATGCATAAAATAAGTGAGCTACAAGGATACATTGTACAGCACAGGGAATATAACCAATATTTTAAAATAACTTTAAATGGAATATAATCTATAAAAGAAAAAGCAAGTCCAGCAAGGCTGCCCCATCTGCCAGCTTTTTAAAGACCAGGAAAAGGAATTCTGTCTAGGAATGTGTCTCTTAGGAACATGTCTGTTGGCCATTAAATTACATTAAGCACACACAACTGACTAAGGATCTTGGAGACCACAGTTCAAAGCCCAGGTTTATAAATGAGGATCCCGAGGCTCAGAGATGCTAAATGGGTAACTGGCCCTAGATCTCGTCTGACTGAGTGGAACCCAGGAGGGGTCATCTGGTCAACTGACAAAAATCAGATTTCAAACTACACTTTCCTATTGCAATGTCTGTTCCTTAAATTCATGAAATATTAGGAATTACTCTGAAAACAGACTTGTACAAAACTGTTGTGTGGCATTCAACCCTACAGCCAAATTAACAGCCTATAAAACTCTGTTGTATGATCGAAGTCTGGGTCCTGCATTTTTCTGCAGAGAACTTTCCTTTCCCTACTCCTAAACTCTAAGCCCTGGGTGGTGTCTAAAGGTCTAAAGGCTGTGCCCATGCTCAATACAATAGGACTAAGAGCCTCCCATTTCTAAGCCCTGATTTCAGACAGCTAAGTCTCCCCTACAAAGAGCAAAAGTGGCTCTAAGTTTAAGCGGACCCCGAAGAACTCCCAAATCATGGGGTCAAGGCCGTGTACCCACATTCCAAATTTGACTGACCCATCCAAGGACTCACCAAGACCAAGTGAGAAACAGTTACAGAAACAGTTCTACATCTCCTGGGAGAAAGAAAGCCCTTACACTTGTAGTGCTTTCAGAGCACAAAACACTTCCGCTTACATCATATTGTCACTCGATCCTCACGCTACTCTGTGTGAAGATTAGTGACATGAAGAAACGGGTTCAGAAAGGTTCAATATCAAAGGTCCGTGGCTTATCAGCTGCATCTGCAGCAGAAGCAGCCTCTCTAAACCGGATGGCAGAGCCATAAATCAAATCACAGTTGAGTAAATCACAATGCCTCCCTTTCCTCCTCCACTCCTCAAAATAGAACTGAAATTCTGATTCGCTCTAAGGGTGCTTGCTCACTGCAGTTGTCAGTGGCTCCTTCCTTTAACATAGTGATCGCCACGTCACCCAAATCTGGGTGACAGTTGTTTGTCCTCAGAGGCACCCAATCCACAGTTGGCAATCAATGTGTTAAATCAGTTTTTTTTTTTAATATTTTTTTTGAGGGGGGAGGTAATTAGGTTTGTTTGTTGGTTTATTTTTGATGGAAGTACCAGGGATTGAACCCAGGACCTCCTGCACACTAGGCACACACTCTACCACTGAGCTATACCTCCCCCTCTAAATCAGTCTGGCTAATAAGAAAACAGTGCTACAAATCAGGCCTGAACTTTTACCAAATGATCTCAGGCAATCTACCTAAACATTAAACACAGGAAGTGAAGCTCTCAGTCTTTTTCTCAAGGACAAAAGCTGTGTGTAGGTCTGATTTTAAATCTCTAGTTTTGGTAAAAGAATTTCTTAAAATATGAAAGCCAGATGTATGGAGTTTTCCAAAGTAAATGTTCACACAAATTGTGGGAATTATTTGTTCCTAATTACTATTCCTCATGAAAATATCATTATACTGTCCGACAAAAATACATGTCAAACATGGAATCGATCACCCTGTCCCTTGGTAGGCACTGCACAAAAAATCTTTGTCCTCACTGCCTGAAAATAATTTCTTTTCAAAGGCCTTTTCTTTGGTCTGGATCTGGTGGAAGTTTTAAGTTCTTTGCAGCCCTCTTGCCCAGCGCCCACTATGCTTCAAACACCAAGTAAACCAGGACCCAAAGCAGCAGGCTATCAGATCATCAGGTTCTGGTCTCCAACTGGGACTAGGGCATGCCATTTCACAGTAACTTTTAACCTCAGTTTCTTCATCTGTGAAAGGATAGGGTTAGGTTAGGTCAACCCTAAGATCCCTCCCTCTACCTCTGGTTCTATAAAGTCAAAAATATAAGTCTGAAAACTAATTTTGAATTTTAAAACAAGTTAATTTCAGCTACCTGCAACAGATGCTCTAAAGTGGTACTGTCCAACAGAAATATAATGCAAGCCACATGTGTAATTTAAAAATCTTTCGTGGACTTAAAAACAAGTGAATTTAATTTAAACATTTATTTCACCCAATACACTAAAAAATTGTTTTAACATGTAACCAAAATTTTTAATTACTGAGATATTAGAAGTGACAAAGACACACAGCATACACAACAAATCTCTTGTGATGTGATCATATGAAATGTAGTCCCACCAGAATAAAGTTATATTTAATAGAAAAATCTTATCCTGCTTCTGTTTTTAAATTAAAATCACAATTCATTAAAATTAAAAATGCAGATTCTTATTTAGACCAGCTCCCTTTCAAGTGCTCAAAGGTGACAAGTGGCTAGTGACAGTTCAGCTCTGGGGACCTACAGAGTGAGCCCTCCACACTCCTCAGTGGGGAATTTTATCCAACCAAACTCCGCTGTTTTGCAAATTACTTCCTGAGGATACAATAGGAACATTAACCCTTCCCAAGTACACTAGGTTGTATTCATACTGTTAGCAATTATTCGCAAAAAGCTACTTCAGTGACCTGAAGGTGCTAGTATGAGTCTGGGTTACAAACAGAGCTCATAATGGCTACATGGATCACCTTGAAGTGACTGAGCCACACAATTACCAGATTATTGCAAAGGTCATCTGAAGAATGGGTAGAAGGGGCTTAAGTGATGGGAAAGTACTATGTCTTCCAACTAAAGATATGAATTAATCCTGAGTTTGGAAATTACATCTCACTTGCTTTCAGATGTACACAACATTTGAAGATGCACAGTACCCACTGTTGTGGCCAAACCCCAGGCAGCAATTTGGACCTCTTAACAAGGAAATGGTAAGTAGTAGAGACATCACAGTTCATTCTCTGAAAAATCACTATAGGATTTTTAGGTAAATCTTTTCAATTAACTCAATAAATAAGTATGTAAGGACAATGGGTACCTGGTGAGCCTTCACATTAAGACTGGAGAATGAAAGATCACGGTGCCGATGTTCTAAATCCAAGTAAAGGTAAGTACGACACAACCTAAGTCATAGTAATAATGGCCCGTTTACTGTGCACTTCTGTGTGCTCAGCACTCTTCCAAGTGAGACAAGAAAGAAGGGGGCAAGGCCCAACCATGAAAAGAATGACACAGCAATTAGCACCAAGATGGTGGAAGATTCAACTCCCAGTGGACCTTGAGCTTCAATATACGCTCATTAAAATACAATAGCATGCTAAAGGCACTCCCACAGCTGCCAGGGTATTGTCAAAGCTGATCATAACAGGTCAAAAAGTGGGTGATGGCCCAATTCCTGGGAATCCCAGCCCCTTCCCCAAAGTAGATGGAATAATTCCTCCCACTTGCTAGCATATGAAGTTACCAAGTCCATAAAAACTAACAACCCCCACACCTAGTGGCCCATCTCGGTTTGTTTTTTTTTTTCTCCTAGTTGACCCCATGCTGAGGCTGCCATCTCCCTTCTGAGTTAAGATGGCCCACACTCTGTCTATGGAATGAGTATGCCCTGGGCCTCTCACTCCCTTGCCATCCAAGTGTGTATCTACTTTTACTTTAAACTAAGCACCCAACCCCGCACCTCATGGCCTTTCTCTTACCTTCTGAGACGGCCTGCACTCCGTCTATGGAGTATGTGTCTCTCTGAATAAATTTACCTTTGCTCAGCTATGGCTTGCTCTTGAATTCTTTCTTGAGAAGCCAAGGACCCTCATTTGGCAGGGCGCGACCCAAGGACTCAACTCAGACCTGGGACACGTCCCTCCTCTCACTCCCCATTTTTGCTGCATCACAAGCATTTGTACCCATGAGCTCACATACATTCACACTTATCTGCAAGGCAGGGAGCATTATAATCCTCACCCTTCTGGAGCAAGGAAACTGAAGTACGGTGAGGTGGAAGTGATTTTGCTCGAAGAACCCCCTCTTGACAACAAGACCCCACCCTGGTTTATATTACAGAAGCACTCAAATAACAGAGACTCTTACTCAGAATAACTCAGGCCTCCCCCGGTGTAGGGCCTGCTGAGGCTCCCTGCGAACATGCCGTCTGGGTGGCTCTGGCCAGTCAGGGAGAACTGAGATGTAATACCTGTCCTCACAGAACTGTTTTTCGTATGTGAACGCCCCTTAAAATACAGAGGACAAGCCGGGGGTCAGGTACCAATGCTGTTAATAAATTCAACTCCTATTGCAGCTGTCAAATGAACACAAGACACATCCAATTGGGAGGCTTCTGGGTCTAACTACTATATGAAAAATAGAAGGTAAGCTCCTCACTTATTTATATATCAGACATTGCACGGGAGCCACCAAGGGCAGTAGGTGTAAAAGGTTTTCAGCTGTGTCATCTCCCTCGTGGATGTTATAGAAGATCCTTCCCTTCACCACTCTTCTTTTCATTGAAGTATAGTTGACTTACAATATTAGTTTCTGATGTACAGCACAGTGATTCAGCTATATATATATTTTTTTCAGATTCTTTTCCATTAATGGCTATTACAAGATATTGAATATAGTTCCCTGAGCTACACAGTAGGTCCTTGTGTTTATCTATTTCATACATAGAAGTGTGTACTTGTTAATCCCAAACTCCTAATTTAGCCCTCTCCCCACCCCTTTCCCCACCACTCTACCTTTTTTAAGGCTAGAGTTACTTAGGGGTTGTTATTATAAAAGAAGTATTTCAGTCTTCAAAGACTAAAAGACGGGGTTGGGGTTGGGAGAGGACAAGGCCACAGAGGTCAGCTCAGTTCATGTCTGGTTTCAGCCTTCCTTTAATGCACTCCCACCCTCAACTCGTTTGTACAACTCGCCTGTGGACACTGCTCCACCTCCTCCAGGATGTCCTCTCTGAGCACCTCAGTTGGAAGAGACATTTTCTCCTCTGCACTGTCACATATCACAAATGAGCTTATATAAATACTAAGTTCCTAGAGGGCAGTAACAGACTCACCCTCACATTTGTTGAGCAATTATTAAATAAGTACCAGGCACAGTGCCAAGACACCAGAGTTACAAAAATGACTAAAAATACAGTTCCTACCCTAGAGGAAGTCGCACCTTAAGCAGAAGAGATAAAGATGTAATTTATACTCATGATATGAAACATGCCCTATAATCCAGGTGTACAAAGAACAAAGGGACTGATTAATTAGGAGAGAGGGTAATTTGAGAAGCAAATGTCCTTCAAGTAGGACAATATATTTGCTACATTATCTTGGAAGATTAAAACAACTTTATGTCCTGAACATTCCCTAGGGCGTGTTAATACCCAATAAATAATTGTGGAATGAGTAAGTTGCATTCAGGCTTAGAACTCTTATTTTTTATTGTATACCTAAGGCGTGTGAGGCTAGAGTTCTAATTACTTAAGTGACAAAGGTACCATGTTTAATATAATTTATGACCCAACTACTAGCCACAGTAAAATTATTTAACTTCATTCACAGTGATAATAATACGTCAAACTATTTTTGGGGTACTCTACTAAAAACGAAATATTATACCTTAAGAACTATAAACACACACCCCTTAAAGTTAACAACAAAATTGACTTTTTGCAAAGAGCAAATGTGGCAGTATTTTCAAATATCCATTAAAGAATCTGGAACCTGGATAAGATAAGTTAGTCAATATAAATGCTGATTAAGTATATTTTCTTTGAGGGAAATAGCTAATAATAGAAAAAGGACAGGAAAGTGGGTAACCTCACTTTCCCCTCATTCTAGACTTTGTCTCTAAAGTGGTAACCTATCACCGTAATATTTCAACCTCTTCTGTTATCCTGTAGCCTCCCTTACCATCTCCCCTCAGTACCCAGACCTCTTCAAAGTCCCCAGTAGAAAAGGTAGTCAAGAACCAGAGATATGGCAGATGACTTTTAATTCCACCTTGAAAATTAGAAAAAAAAAAAAGTCTAGTTTATCTTTTTAGGACCGGTTCCTTGCAGCTATAGGCTGGAGAAATGGTAAACATCAGCAGTAACAATCACCGCATCAAATAAAACCACTCTGCATTACAGGACCGGACACTCTGAGTAAATGAAATGTACTTGGCCCCTCTGGCTTTACAGCTTTCATCGCTTTCTCTGTCCTCGCTCGCACTAGCCCAGTATGAACAGGCTGCAATCTGAGAAGACTGTGGGGACCTGCCTCCCTGCAAAGAACAAGGCATTCATATCCTAAGATTTCAAATTGTCTCTAGAAGTCAGTGCATCAGTTCCACTGGGGCTGGCGCCACCACCTAGGAGCAACTGGAAGTGTGTGAGGATGAGGGAAGGGCGGCTCTTCTTGGTGGTCACAATGACGCTAAATATCCCATCACATGAGACAATCCTCCGAAGAGAAGTCTAGTCGGTTTGCCAGGGGCACCCCCTTTAATAAACACAGAGTGAGCTCCTTAAGCCGGGGACACTAACTCATCTTTGTAAAGGAGTCCCGCCTTCTTTACACCTAAGAAAACACCGTTAGTCATTAGACCAGGAAGGAAAGAAAGAAGGGAAGGGAGAGCAGTTAGCTCGGACCTTCTGAACCCCGTTCTGCCACCAAGAGTAGGATGGCCCTGGACAAGTTACCTGACCTCTTTAAACTGAATACGTTTCCTTGTCTGTGAAATGAGGGTGAGCATCTGCCGTCACCACAGGTTTACTGTCAAGGTCAAGTAAGAGAGAACAGGGCCAGGACCTAGTGCAGTACCAGCAGATGTTCAGTAAATATTAGCTTTTTCTTGCCCATGAAACTGTCATTGTCTCTGTTCTGATGTCTTATAGCATCAAAAGGCTGGTTCTCTCCACAGCGTGGCAAGCGAGTGGGTAACGTGAACCAAAATGAAAGACTATTTCCTCAGTGTCCATTATTATCTCTGCCAGCACGTGCACACACACACACACGCGGTCCCCGAAGCTTTACGACACAACTGTGCTGTTATCGAGTGAACTCTGGAAACCTGTAGCACAGGGCAAGTGACGTGCACTCTGGAGCCCCAGGCTGCCAAAGTCCCACAGGGACACATGAAAGGAGTCATTTCTACCCACATCTCTGGGGAGAAAAGGCTTTATTTATTAGAATCGACAGAAGAAATGTGAGGTCTCCCGAGCTCTTAAGATGCTTTCCCTCCTTCTGAACCTCCCCAATTTCAAGACCCAGAGGCCCAAGTCCTTCAGCAACACCAAAATCATCCACATATAACTAGTCCTGCCCTGGCATCCAGGGGCACGTCATGGGGGCAGGAGACCCAGAACCTGCCAACAGTGGGAACATTTATGTAACCTGGGAAACTCCCTACGTGGAGCCTCCATCTGCACTCGAGGGGAATTCCTAAGATTTCAATAGTACTGAATTACTCTGTGGTCACACACGTGCGCTCCACTAACCAGAGGCAATACATAGCAGAGAATGTTCCGTGAAAGTCAGAATAAAATAGGCCCCATGGTCTATGGGATTCCCATGCAACTCACCTCCAAGCAGGTGTGACAAGAGCCCCAAAGGCAAAGCACCAGGTCTGACCTAAGATTCCTGAGAAGATGGTTGGGAGAAAAGTACAAGGACCTGGATGGCAAAGAAGGTTCCAGTCCCGGCTCTAGCTCTTACCAGCTATGCAACTGCTTTGGTCATTTGCCCGTGGCCTCCAGATCCCTGTCCATCCTGCCCTGGCTCCGT
Source organism: Camelus bactrianus (assembly GCF_048773025.1). NCBI lineage: Eukaryota > Metazoa > Chordata > Mammalia > Artiodactyla > Camelidae > Camelus > Camelus bactrianus. The sequence continues at coordinate 57,375,095 of NC_133543.1, forward strand.
CCCCAGGCTCCCTCGCCAACGGGCTTCCAACTATGTTCCACCAAAGGTCTAGGAGAGAGAGGCAGGGGACACAGGAGAGATGCTGGAGGGTAGGAGGAAGGGCCCCCCTCTCCATGGTCCCAGCTCCTATCTCAGTGCCACATGCCAGCTTCTAGAGGGCAGGCCCAGTCCTGAAATTCTACCTCCTCCATCTCTCCAGCCCCAGGGGTGGTTAAGTGGCTTCCTGAGGCTGGGCATCTCTGGGTTGTCTGTCTGACTTCTCAGCTCTTCCATCACCCATATCAACCAAACTCTGGATGGCCTCTTAACCTCTCCAAAGAGTTTTCTCAATAATGACAAAACCTACCTTAACAGAGTTGTTAAAAGAACTAAAGAGAGTGAGTGTTTACAACACAAGTAAATACTCAAAAGTGGTTTTCCTTTTCTCACATGGAGGACGACCTAAGTGCATGTTGAAGAACAAACTGAAGTTTTACAGAGTCCAAAAAGCTGTATCCCTCCCAGGTCCAGTAAAAGGAATCCTTTGAACTAGGTTTCTTTTTCTTCCCAAACTCTTCCCCTTTACACTCCCAACCCCCACCACCTCAATCCACTGCATCAAGGATTCTCCCAAGCACGCAACTAGTAGTTTCCAGCAGAGGGTGAACCTCTGTCTCTGGAGAAGAAAGAACCTGGACCCACAGGATGGTTCTCATTCTCCACCTGGTCTCAGCTTGGAACCAGCAGAGGGAGAACACCGGAGCTGGGGGGTGGGTGGGGAGCCCGAGGGCACAAAGCAAACTGTCCTGGTCCTGTCCTTAGTGGCTGGTTTCTCAATGTATAGTTAGTTAATCCTGCTGCATTGAGAATTATCAAAAACAAAAATGGCTTCTTCGAAAATTGGCAATTTTTCCTATTGCAAGTAAAAAAACAGACAGTTTTTATTTTTGGTGGTTTTCATGACCAGGACTATAATGGTTAAAATAATGGGGGAGGGGCCCTAGGTCAAAAAAATTCATGATTCTTCAACACTCTCACAACACAGCAGCAAGACTCCCCAACTCAAGGGCTGTAAAACAGACCAGCAAGGAGCTCTGGTTCTTGAGTCACCCCTCGGGCACCTGCCACAGGTGTGCACTGCCGTCAGGGGTCATGCCCCCGTTCCTATTCTGTTCATGGAAGGCAGCAGAACCCGCAAAATCATATCTCCCTGTATTCTAACCCCTCTGGCTGGGAAAAGGTTGGGTTTTACATCCACATGTGCTATTACAATTTGGTGCTGAAGCAAAGCAGATCAAAGACTGTCAGGTCTGGAGTAAAGCAAATTTCTCTTCCATTTATCAGCAGACCACCTACATACACAGTTAATACCGTCCCTGCCTCACACAGACACTGGGGCGTGGAGTAGCTGTGAGGAGATGGTACTAACCCACCCTAAACATCAGCTACATTCCTGAAAAGGGAAAAGTACATTTAATGGGAAAAATGATTCACTGAAACACAAGTGTGCACTGCACATGGCCTAAATGTTAACACCAAAACTCTTCTGTTTTAAGATATTTAAACATATATTCAGCGCAAAACAAGAAGAGAATACTGTATTTTAAATCTTAAATAGGATTTAATAGGAGGAACAAGTTAAAAGAATTTCAAATTACTGATGTCTTGAGTTTGAAAAGCAGGCAGCTTCCCGAGGGGAGACTGAATGGACCCCTCCAATGGGGTGGGGTGATGGCCACGGCAGGACAGGAATTGGGCTGCACAAAAGAGGGGCCTGGCAACACTGGGGAGAGGCCGTGGCTGGTGGGGGCGCCCACTCCCTGCTGGGCCTGTTCCTACCCTGTCTGCAAGACAGGGCTGAGACAGCTTCACAAAGCCCTGAACCACACCCTCAAGTGGGACTGCTGCAGTGTAACTCACACACACACACACACACAAAATTCGGAAGTTAGCCCCAGTATCCAACTATGTAAACAAGAAACCATTCAGCTGAATACAAACGATAACCACTGTGCTCAGAATATGAAGCTAACTTTACCGAGCAGATACAGAAAATCAAAATGCTGAGTTGCTAAAAGTGGCCTTGTAGATTTCAGGTTTTTATTTTTTTTAATAGAGGAAGACGATGAGGCCCAGGAATGCAGAGCTCAGAGCTTCCGAGAGGAGGGCAGTATCCTGGCCTGGCCTCCAGGCTCTCCACCCTCTCCCATGTCTGTGTTCTGTCCTCATTGCCTTTTCTATGTGATTCCCAAATAATCTACATTGTGCATTGTTCCAGGCCATACTCCTAAGGAAACAGAAAAATTCTACTGACCCACTTGGAGGAAATCTTTTAATAACAGAATCATCACTCAAATCGCCATGAGGGATTAAAGAGCTCAAGTTATATTTACTGAATTTCAAACATTAACCAGGCACCTTAAAACACAGTTCCCTGATTTAAGTGTTAATCATAAGGCTGTGAAGGTCAGTGATCAAATATAAAAACACATCCTTTCATGAATTAAGACATCCTAACCAGACTGTCTGTATCACTATGTAAATACCTTCCATGGGCACGAAGCACTGAGCTAGATTCTCCAGGGCACTGATTCTCAAACTGACTGCACAATGGAATTTCTTCAGAAGCTTGAAAAATTACTGATGCCTGAGTCCCACCCTCAGAGATTTTAATTTAATGAAGGATATGGCTTGGGCATCAGTATCTTAAATACCAATGACTCTAACATACAGCAAATTTTAAGGAACATTGCTATAGGGAACAAAAAAATTATGTATAAAGTGGAAACAACCCAAAAGTCCATCAACTGATGACTGGAGGAAAAAAGTGGTATATCCATATGGAATAGTATTCAGCAATAAAAAGTACGTTTGATTCATGCTACAACATGGTCAAACCTGGTAAACATGTTAAGTGAAAGAAGCCAATCACACAAAATTACATGTGTTATGATTCCATTTCTATGAAATATCCAGGAGACAAATCCATAGAGACAGCGAATAGATGAGGTTACAAGGAACTAAGGGAGTGGAAGGGAAATGGGGAGTGACTGCTGATGGGAATGGGGTTTTTTTTCTGGGGCGATGAAAATGTTCTAAAATGGACTGTGGTGATGCTTGTACCACTCTGGTATGCTCCCTCACTGAACTGTCCACTTGAAATGGGTGGACTATATATACAGTTTGGGGATTTTATCTCATAAAGCTGTTAAAAAAAGAAATATCAATCCTATGCCCAGTTCTCAAGGAACTTGAGAAAGTCTAGCTGTAGAGGAAAAAAACTGTAGTTAAGACAAACAGCAGAAATTTTAAAGGAGATTAAAGAGAATAGTCTAATGCAGAAAATTAAAACTCTAGGTTCAGAAGGAGGCTTTGAAGCCAAAATTATCCAATAGTTTCCTTTTCTTCCCCAATCTGACTTGAAGAAAAGCATTGGAGAGTTCAGATCGTCAGTATGCTGCCGATACCACAGGCCCCAGAGTCTCAACTGCCAAGCTTGTGAGAAAGGAATGACTACTGAGCATCACCAAGGAATTTTTTTAATCCTTCAGAACACAGGCTGTTGATGGATTATGACTCTCATTTATCAACAGGGCCTTTGAACGATGGTCTCGGTGCTCTAAATACTTCTTACAACCTGGATTTGTCTTCACTTCTACCAGAATTTGGACCAAATAAACTTACATGCTCACATATACACGGAAAGGTTTTTTGTATGTAAGGCTTTGTGACACACAAGTGTTAACATGACACATGCCATAAAACCAACAGGTTAAAAGTGCTTCTCATCCTCAGTGGTCCCTAAAATTCTTCATCCTAACAATTAAAAAGTGTTAACTGTAGCAGGGGCTGACAGAGAAAACTCCCAATTTTGTCAGTGTGGGATTTTGTTTGGCAGTCTTGTTTCATTTTTTTGCTTTTGTGGGGGTTTTTTTGGGGGGTGGGGGGTGTTAGATTGATTCATTCATTCATTCTAAATAGAGGCACTGGGGATTGAACCCAGGACCTTGTGCATGCTAAGCACCCATTAACCTCAACTCAACACACCTAGTCTTGTTTCATTTTAGCAGGGAAAGTTCATGTAAGACCACTTGAGTTTTTCTAATACTGTTTAGGAATGTAAATTTTATGCACTTGAACATATTTTTGCTTTCCTTTCCAGAAAATATACCAATATCAACGAAAGAAGCCTTAGCCTGTATCTTAGAGCCCATTTAATAAATGTTTGTTGGAGCATATTTAAAAGCAGATGGCAATGAAATTTTAAAAACTCCTGAAATCTCATCATCAAAATATAAACCCCAGTCTCCATTTTACAATAAACTTAAGACACACAGTCATAGGTGAAGGGCTGAATAGCAATGTGCAAATTTGTCCTCCTGTAACCTAGTGTGCAACAGACTGCTGCAAACTTTCAGAAGTGGCTGGACCAGGCTTTTAAATACCCTGGGTTTACTCAGAACAACTTTTAGGCAAATCATCCACTGAAATCCTGCAGTATCCTTATCTCAGATAATTAAGACAATAATTCTGAAAACAATTTATTTAACGATAAGACTAAAAAATAAAGTATTTAATTCTGAAATCGACTGTTCTCAAAACCCCTTTAACTTCGATGAGACAGACTTGCGCTCTTCAATTTCTTGCTTCAATTCAGAAACGCCAAAGTAGATTAGTGTTTAATTTGAACCAACAGATTTCTACCAGCTGTTTTCAACTCAAATTCTCCCCACTTTCCTTCAACCTGGTTTAACTAGGTCTGTCCCACTCTCCAACATATACACCTACATCTGCACTACCAAACTTACTTCTGATCACTACTTCAAAATAAAAAGAGCCAATGGAACATGGGAATATACCAACTAACAAGGGAAACAAAAGACTCCAGTAGCTAAAAAGTTTGAATTAAGAAAAAGGAAAACCGTTCCTGAAAAATGTGAGGCAGAATCTAAGACAATGCTGAAATAGCAGGAATTTTTAAAACTATTGTTATGTTAAAAAAAAAAAAAAGGCCCAGCCTCTCTGAATTAAACCCCACCAGGCCTCAACATCTGCCTTAAAAAGCTCCCATGGGGCGATTCCATTGACATGTATTTACCCACTCACACACAGTTATTAAATTTCTTGGTAAGTGGAAAAGGTACAGAGGTTAATCTTTTTAATTCCTGTCTGTCCTTCTAGCTTTTTTCAATTTAAACCATTTTTAAAGTGTGAGAATTTCCTCCTGTTTATAGTTTAACTAGTCCTGGTCCAGTTTGGAAATGGAGTCATTCTACGTAGCTCTGAAGTCAGACTACCTAGGTTTGAATCCCACCTCCACCACTCAATAGCCGGGTCACTTTAACCAGGACTCTTGGCCACTCTAGGCCTCTTTCCTCACCTAGAAACTGGAGATAATAGTATTTCCCATGCGGTTACTGTGAAATTATGTGTGTGAAGCAATTATCGTGCTGCTGGTTAGTGCCAAATTCTTCCTGAACTCAAGAGTTTACACTGACAAGTTAATCCCAGACTAAGGAAAATTTAAAGAGTAAATATTATTTATGCAAAACCCCCTTTAAGTGTGTTCAGCCAGTAGACAGGAAATTCCCAGAAATAAATGTGCTTATAGTCCTTGGAGAGTTCTTTTACTCATGCAGTTCTGCAAGTATAATTCATCCTGAATAAAAATATTAAGAAAAAAGAGTATTTGGCTTTCAATTCTTCCTGGTAATCCTAAAGAAAGTCAGGTTTTTGGTTTTTTGCAGCATTATTTATAAAAACCCAAGTCAACAAGAAAGAAAGATTCCAAAATGACCCAAGTTATTATGTATTTATCCTCCTACAGTCTTCCACAATCTGCCGAGACTTTTCACATATCTGAAAAGTCAAGTTGTTCTTTGGTTAACATTCGTTCAGGAGATGAGTAGCCTCTCCTATTTTTCTTTAAAAATAATCTTATCTGTCTAGTCCAAGATCAACTTCATCCCTCATATACAAAAATACCGTTTCTCTACAGGACACCCTTGAAAAAAGCAATGGATCGTTCCTTCCACCTAATGGAAATATAGAATCTAAAACTCTCCCTACTGCCCTTCAACACCTCCTCCATACAGAGGTTGAAAAACTATCCCAGTACCATCTCACACCTGGAGTTTCCTTGACAAAAGGTTAGAATCCGCCTAATTATTTTTTTTTAATGGAGGTACTCAGGATTGGACCTTGAGCATATTAAGCATGTGCTCTACCAGTGAGCTATATACCTTCCTCACTAGAATCCACTTTTGACTCCTTGTTCAAATCCTTCTGGACTACGAAGATTTAATATGAATTAGAGTTACAGGTGTGAAGCTGATTCTAAATTTCATTTCATTTTATTTTTTATAGTCTTCAAATATGCAAACTGATGTTTGATTACAAGGTGGAAAAGTCGTTACCTTAACATAACTGGAAAATTCACATTAAAAAGAGGAAACAGTACAGATGCTTTACCTGCTTTTGTATATGGAAAGTTAACTTACACAGTAAAGGAAGAAAAAAATTTAAAAATAATATAACACTCTAGGCTACATTCCTGAATTTAGAAAAACTAAAGTCGATTAGTATCATATATCCTTTGGTCATGTAAATTATTAAAGAAATGGCTATACAGATTACTTTTGAACTGCAGCTAAATCAGAAAGCACAATTTACTGCTTCATACTAGTGGGGACCGGGGTTATACAATCCTAATGATTACTGAGGGAAAGTTCAAGACAAACAGCTTTAAAGAAAAAAAAAAAAAAAGCACAATTAGTACACTGTCAATAGCTTAAAACCTTACTTTAGATCTTCAGGATCAGTCTAAAACTTGACGTTTAAGAGAATATATTTACCATTTCTAATAAGTTACACATTTCCTTAAACCAAATATTTTTCCAAAGAACCCACTTAACAACAACAAAAAATTTTGTAAATAAAAACTTCTTTAAAAGTCCCTACAAAGTATGAACAGAAACCTCACTTTTGTGACAATTTACAGAACTTGTTAACAAAGCATTATGAGACACAACTGTCCCACCCTCTGCCCTCGCAAAAGAACATGCTAAGAAATCGAGGCAAATTCTCGATTTTTTGCAGAAAAGCAAAACCATATAAAGCAGCCAAAGGAGACTATATGAAAGCAAAAAACTTAGTAACAGCTTAAAAACAATAGAAATCTAATTTACACTCGAAACTCTTACCCTTGACAGCACAGAACAGAATATCCTGCTTTACACATTTTGGAATTGCAATTCTGAAAGGCTAGATCCAAGACAAAGCCGCCCTGGGGAAAATAACAATTGCGCAACAGATCAACAGCTCCAACTTGTCCCTTGGCCCCTGCGCGGCAAGGTTTGCACGCTATAAAGCAGTAAAGGGCCAACTGAGGGCCGCCGTGACAGCCAACCGGCCACTGTCACGGCGGCCGAGGCCACGCACGCGGCGTGCGCCACTGGGAGACACCGTGCGAGGATCCAGAAACACGGAGCGCAGCCGACTCCGACCTCAGAGTCCGCCCCCACGCCGGCATCTACCCGCGCGTTGCGAGGGGCCGACCCGGGGTCTGAGTCCGAACTGTTCCCTCCGGGCGGGGTAGCGCGCTGGGCCGAATACGGCCACCGCACGTCGGGGCATCAGAGCACGCAGAGCACTTCGTTGATCGCCTCCCGCCCCACCCTGGGGGCTGGGCATTCTCGACAAGACGCCTAAGAGCGATCTTAGTCCAGCGATGGCTGGACTGATTACTTGGCTAAAGAGCACCCTTGGACGGCCAAGCGGGGTGATGGCGCTGCAGCCAGCGCCCGCAGAGTTCGTGGGGCCGGGGGCGGCGGCAGAAGAGGGGCTCCGAGTCCCAGCCCGGAGGAGACCTCAGCTCCCCCGAGAATGGCCCCGTGACTAGGCACATTTTTGCCAGCTCCGAGGCGGGGGAGCCGTGCAGCCCCGGAAGGGCCGGGCCGCGCCGGCTCAGACCGCCAGCGTCCGCCCCCTCCTGCCCGGCTGCCTCTGGGCCGCTCAAACGCGGGAGGGGGGCTAGCCGGGGCTCCGGCGTCCCAGCTCAGGCGGCCTAGGGCGCGGCTATAGACGCCTCCTCGCCCCATGCGCGTGGGTGTAGCCCCCCAACTCCAACCCAGCAGCCCTCGGGGACCCCGGGCGCGTGGTCAGTCGCACCACCGGGCTGGGTCCCCACTCCCCTCTCCCCGCCCCAGCGCAGGCGCAGCGGTTCCAGTGCGCGCGCGGCCGCAGCAGTCCTGGCTCCGGTCACAGACGGGAGGAGAGGCCGGCTGCGGCTGTCCTTCCCGCACCGCGACTCTCTCCCGCCCCCGCCCCCGCCCCCGTCCTGGCACTACCAAAGGGCCCCGAGGGCCGGGGCAGCACCTGCTGGGACGGCAGTCCCGGCGGTGGCAGCTCCAAATCCATCATGCTGAGCTGGGGACCGTGCTCTGGGGTTCCCCGACGGCGGCCCTGTCCCGGCTGCCCAGGCAGGGTTCGGACAGGGCGGCACTAGAGGCGGCGGCGGCTCCTCCGGGATCCTAAGCACTCTTTTCTCCGAGACTCGACCCGAGTCGCAGGCCGGGCCCTTGCCCCCGCTCCGCCTCCCGCCCCGCGAGGGCGTGGCAAGAGCCCAGGCCCTTCCTTCCCCCGCTGGCTGAGCCGGCAGAGTTTCCGAAAATCCCCCACCCCCGCCCCGGCTGACGCAAGAAGCTGGCTGTCCAGGGGCGGGAAAGGGCTGCGGGCGGGCGGGGTCCCCGGAGGAGGGCTGCCTTAGCTCCCTGGTCCCCGCTCTCTATTTGCCCTCCTCGCAAATACAGCTAATGCTCTCCGCCCGCTGGATTAAGAATTGTTTGCCGAAGGTCGCTCGGGTTCGGGCGCTATGAAACAGTTTAAACAGTTGGAACAAACACGCCTGGAGACCCGGCGAAGGCGCGGGTATCGGAGCTGCGCTCCATGATTTGGACTTGCCGAACCTTTCCCCACTTTATCTCACCCCACCGCGGGAGAGTGGCGCCAGCCCCGGGGGCGGGGGCCGGAGGCTGGGACCCCAGGCAGTGCGCACCGGCCGCTGCCCCTCTCGCCTTGGCTCCCCTCTGGGGCTGGGGCCGGGGCCAGTGGGAGTTGCCCAGGGGAAATATGGACCGCGCGGGGAGCTCGTGCTCGCCGTGACCCTGAACACCCTCCACTTACTCCCACGCGCTTGCACTCTCGCCAGGCTCAAGTCGCCAAGCGCAAGCGGAGAAGTCTCTTTTGGTCGGAAATGGTACGTGTTGCCCACCAAAAGCTTTCTTTTCCCACCAGAGCGAACACACTTTACACCGCAGACGGCGTCGTTTAATTCCTGTGCAATACTACAATATGCCATAATCTACGATATAATTGAACTAAAAATACAAAAGACCAAGCTATAAAACTATGGTGTGGCCCCGTTCTGCGAAAACATGTCCTAGAAAAAAAAAATTAAAAGTTGTTCCTTAAGATATTAATAGTTGTAGAATCACAAATGATTCTTCTCTTTGTTACTTTATGTTTTAAATCTACAATGAATATTACATTTCACTTAAAAACAATTATTTAAAAATTAATCATTGCACAGAGAAAACTTCAAGTACTTGAGAACAGGAATATTGTGAAATTTTATGATTTAAAAGAAAATAGATAAATGGTTTTTTTCTCTTATGCATTAACAATCTTTCTAACTCTTTAACAAGACTGGTTTTCAGTCTCTAACTTAGAATTCTGCAAAACCAGGTGAAGCAGACAGTGCCTGGCAGTGGTTTTACTATTTCATTCAAAAACCTGACGCCAAAAAGAAAAACAAAAAGCCTGACTATAGCAGACCAACGCCCAAAAAACTGCGAAGAACTTAGTTTCTCTTGGTTGCATAATTTGACACTCCCAGGATATACATGTAATATATGTTCAAATATTCCTTGAGGTAAGTGAAGCCTAAATTAATTGCTTGTAATTGAAGTAAGCTTCTTCAACTTGAATTAAAGTCCTTCAGCTGTTATGTGAAAAGCCTGCAAAATGATCTGCACACTAACAACAAGCTCAGAAGAAATTACTTACAGTGAATCTGACCTGAAACATGCAGGGACAATGAAATGACATATCTGCGTCAAAGAAGAGCACATGAGTATATTGTTAACAATTCAAGTTACCTATTAAAACTAGTACATCTGAGAAGGTAGGCAAGAGCCCAGGAGGTAGGAGATACCAAAGTCACATACGACATGGTTGCTGCCCTCCAGGAGTTTATAAAGGGTTTGGTATTTCCTTGTTAAGCAACAAATTTCCATTGAGTTTAGACTGAATGAAATAACCTTTACTTATGCAAAACTGCAATTACTGTGAGTATGTTATTTCAGGCACCTGCAGAGTACATATTTTCAAAGGGAGGAGAACAATATGATAAGAGTCTGAACATGTTTAAGAAAAATGAAGGAAACAGCTAGGGAAAGGAGTTGGCGTTGAATGGTGGTTCAGCATAAGCACAGGGAACCCCAGTCTCAGATCACTGATGTCAGGGAGGTTCTTGGTCTTTGCAGAACTCTGAAGTGAGATTGTATTCACATGAAAACCTAGGCTTGCCTTCTAAACTTATTTATTGTGGTGTTGGGGCACAGAAACTCTGCACTGAGAAGCTCCAGGAGAATGCTGGGTTTTCTCTCCTGTCCTGGTGCCATAGGTGTCCTTTTTACTGCCAGGTTCTTCTGGCTATTTTATTTTTTCCCTCAATTTGTTTCACATTTTACTAACCCTTGTATATTTCCATTGATGTCTGAATTCTTTGCCATCTTTGGAAAGAGAACCCTCTAAGTATGCTTGAAACATGTCAGAATTGTAATACGTAGCTCCAGAGTTCTCATAAAAACCAACCATCATCAGGTAAGCCTTCCAAGTATATGAAGTTTGGATAATGATGATCCATTTATTTCACCTTCTTCTGTGTGATCTAATCTGCTAAGTTTGCAAGGCCCAAGAAAGTATCTACTGTTTCAAAATCCTTTATCACCTTGAGGCTTTTTCCCTCTTCTTTTCACTTTCCCTTAATTGTACTCTGTGTTTGAGCCAGAAAATATCCAAACTCCCTTGGAATTACTTTTGAAATTCTAAATTTGTCCAGCTTACAGTTGGAGCACACTGGGTCGCTAGTTTCCATGGACGGCACCCAATAAACCACCCCTCCTGATGTGGATGTGCTTGTGTAGTTCCCCCACATTGCATCAAGGCTGGCCCTGTGACTTGCTGTAACTTATAGAAAAAGGCTGGAAGTGACACTATGCCAAGTCTCCACATAAGCTTTAAAAGGGCCTGACAGCTCTTAATCTTAGGCTCTCAGAAGTCGGTCATTGTGTAAGAAGTCTGACTATCTTTGTGGGAAGAGAGACCATGGGGAAAAGCCCTGGGGGATGAGACTCCAAGTGGAGAGAGCAACTATGTGAACCAAAGCACCAGACATGGGAGTGAAGAAACCATCTTGGATCTTCCAGCCACCTGGTCAAGCCCCAGAAGACTCCAGCCCCAGCTGCTATCACTGCAACTATATGTGAGAGACTCCAGGCAAGAGCAGCAGAAGACTGCCTAACTGAGCCCAGTCAGCGCAAAGAGTTGTGACAGATTATAATAAATTGTTTTTAGCCACTACATTTGGAGATGGTCTGTTTCATAGCAGTAACCAAAACAGCATATACTGAATGCCAGAGGCAAAGGTTTATCCTGGCTGCTTTTTGTTTGTTAACCATCAGTGAGAGCACATGTAGGGATGGTACTTTGCAGTTTAATAAGTCTCAGATCCTCAGGAGCACATTGACCTCCCTGTGAATGAAGAAGGTATCTTTCCTATAATATATACTTGTTGCTGCATATAAAGTAAATCACCTCATCACCTCCTGCCTAAATGGCATGCATCACTATCATACCATTAGATGGTGAGAGATTCTCTTTATCAAAATACTTTTAAGGAATACATTTCATCATTTAAGTACATGGAGGTAAAAATGCATACAGAGATTTTGGCCCCGACATGACCTCATTTATACCATTTATGTAAGATACTTGCTGAATATCTGCTGAGGGAATTTGAACTTCAGGAGCAGCCTGCCCAGTGAATTAACTGAACTTCAGTACAGTAGTATTCAAAATAATATTAATTTCAAAACATACCCATAACCTCGGTTCCTTGGTGTGCACACTTCACTATGCAAACTACTTATACAAAGAGCTGTATATCACCAAAGCCAGTTTTAACTTCTCTAGTTTCCTGCTCATATTAGAAACGGTCCTCTACAGGAACTGCAGTGCAGTAAGTAAAGAGAAAAATCCAGAAGTTTCAAAGAGTGCCTTTGAATTATATATGTTGGTACCTATATAAAAATGTATGCGTGAGGAAAAAAAGCTGAACATATAGCCTTCAAAATGTTAACCACAATTACTCTGGTTAGTTAGATTACTGATAATTTGATTTTTCTCATTTTTACCTTCATTTTCCTAAATAAACATATATTACTTTTATAATAATAAGCAAAAATGTGGTGGTAGGGTCTAGAGGTAAGGGAGGAACACTTGCTTTTCTCCCAAGACACTGAGTCCACTTCATTTTCAAACTGAATTTTAACTACAAACTTCACAAATCTTTCCATTCTGTATTAACTACTGAGCCTGGAGAATTTGACCACAGTGTTAAGTGTGGTTATGGCAGGGGTCTAAAGATCCTTTTCTCCTTCAGTCTACTGCTGTGTTTGCAAAATTTCACTCAGCAGAATTGGAGCCCCCAGACAAAGATGAAATTTCACAATTATATAGAGTGAAGACTAAGAACAGCAGATTCAGACTAATATGCAAAACTGTTTATACATAACATTGCTATATGGGGAAAATAAACAGAGTACAGAAGAACACCTACACCTAGAGCTATACCTGCAAGACAGGTAACCAAATATTAATAATTTTGGACAAACAAAAGCAAAATGCAGTGATGAAAGAGCAGAGCATCCTCATGGACAGGCCTTGCAAAGTCTTTGACACTCAGAGGCTGGAATGTGAAAAAAAGGAAGGAAGATTTGCCAACATATTTGTCTTCTGGCATATGCTGTTCCATGGACTCTTATTTTGGCCTTTGCATAATACTGGAATTAAAAGAACCCTTAGGGATCTTCTGGTCCAAAGATGGCAAGTAAGCTTTACTTTGATTGCTAACTTCAGTTGATTGGTAGTGGCTGCCTACAGTGCTTTGCTGAGAAGAATTTAGAAGCGCTTCCTAATTTGGAAGAAAAATTTCAGTGATTGATTAATAGGGTCTGCCATGGACACAGAACAATAGGAATGGTTGCACATATCAGGTGTTTTCCTCCCTGATCTAGTCCATCTCTCTACTTTTACATTTGAGGAAACTGAGGGGTGAAGTGGTTACCAGTGATCCAAAATTAGCTACTGGCAGAGCTAGGAGTAGAATAACATTTCCCGACCCCTGGTATTACGTTCTTCCTATACAATAAACTGATTTGGGCTTTTGAAGGCAAATTTAGCACTAGACCAGACCTAAAGCATCAGGTGTAAATTTTATTTACATGTCAGTACTTTATTTTTGGAGGAGATTAATGACCCAGCTTACTAATGATAATAATTATTTCATGTAATTTATAATCATTCCCTACACATCATGGAGATGTGACCAGGCCCAATATTATAAATCAAAAGGATACAAAACAATGAAATGAGTTGCTCAAAGTTCAAAAAATTATTGTATCTGAAACTGGCTGGATCTAAAGCCCAGACTCCATCCACTCTGGGTCAGGTCTCTACAGAGTCCCTTGGCTGTGCTGTATTTACTGAGAGTACTCATAGGCGAGCTCCCCGAAGATTACATTTTTCCACACTTCGTTTAATTAATTCCCCATAGACAGAATTATAAAGTATTTTTCACTAGAGAGAAAGCTTGCAAACAAATACAAGAATAGGATTTCCACACTGAAGAACCTCTAAGTGAAGGGTAAGGAGAAACCAAATGGGCTGTTTGCAACTTCAGCCTCTCTTAACTAATGGCAAGGTTTTTATTTTTCCGTTTTAATGAAGAGGTCTCAAACAAGATATAAAATGTACTAACAAGACTATAATCTCTTGTAACCCATGTACTTCTTCCAATAAATTAAATTTCTCTGGTTGTATGCTTCTAAAAAGCTTAACATGCCAGTAACTTTAATGCCAGTTTAGAGGTATCTCTTCTTGTGAGATCCAGGTATCAGTTCATCACATTTCCTTTCTCCTTATGAAAGATAGATTACTTCAGTCTATGGAGTTCATAAACTTTCAGAAGTCTGTGATGGTAAATGTATGAATTCATGTGTCTTTTTTGAGTTTTGACTATGGGCCATGTACTTTATGTGGAGTGTTCCATTTAATCCTCTCAGAAAATCAGTGACATAGGTATATTTTTACCCCCTTTTAGAAATGAAGAAAATAAGGCTTAGAGAGACTAGCCAGTTTTATCTATGGACAAACAGTTAGCAAGTAGCTGAGCAGGTCACTCTGGCTCTCAAGTTCTTCAGCATGAAGATTTGCTGCATCCTGGGGACGTTTAAAAAAAAAAAAAACTAGCAAGGGTTAATCAGGGAATTCAGGTAGAAATGTTTTCTGAAATGTTTTGCCAAAAATTATCCTGGTAATTTACTCATTTAAAAAATAAGTTGATGAGGGGTACCATGCTGGGTATTTGAAGAAAGACCAAGATGCATTAAACTTGGGTTCTACTCTTAAAGTCCTTATAGTCCAGTAATAAAACATCACCACTGATCATAGCCAGGAAGTGGTGAATGCTCCAAAAGAGGCAGGCAGTCAGTCTACCCAACCTAATGGCAGACGGTCATGGTTGTCTCTTCATTTTTATGAAAATGACATAGCTTTAAAAAAAAAAAAAAGCTTTATTGAAGTATAATTGATATATAACAAGAGGCACATATTTGAAGTATACAGTTCGATAAGTTTGGATATACGTGCGTGAAGCCATCAACACAACCAAGATAAGGAACGTATCCATCATTCCCCCAAATCTGCCTATACCTCATTTAACTCCTACTTCTCCCTGGCCCCCAATCCATCCCCAGGCAAACACTCATCTACTTTCTGTAACTATTCATTAGTTTGCATGATCTAGAATATTATAAATGGAATCATACAATCTGCACTCTTTTTTATCTGGTTCTTTCACTCTGCATAATTGAGATTCATATTATATTTTTGCATGAATCAATAGTTAATTCCTTTTTATTGTAGAGTATTAATTGTGGGGACATACCACAATCTGTTTATCCATTCACATGTTGATAGACATTGGGTTGTTTCCATTTTTTAGCTATTACAAATTAAGCTGCTGAACATTCATGTATAAGTCTTCGTACAGATACACATTTCAGTTTTGGGGGGTAAATACCTAGGAGTAGAATGGCTGGGTCATAAGGTAGGAGCATGATTAACTTTATAAGAATCCGCTAGACCTTTTTCTAAGTGTTTATATACCATTTTATGTTTCCATCAGCAATCTGTAGAGTTTCAGTTCCTCCACATCCTTTCCAAGACTACTTGTTTTAGTCATTCTAGTATATATATTATTGTGCTTTTAATCTGCATTTAATTCACATCACTAATGACTAAAGATATTGACTATCTTTTCATGGCCCAGCAATTTTAATCTGTAATATAATATTTTTCATAGGTTGACAGAGAGGAAGGGATACATCCCTACAATATGCTTCCTTGTTAGAAACTTTGCTGTTAGATAAATCAAAATGGAGTTATAGTAAGAAAATATCATTAACTATGGATTTAAATGATACTAAAAATCCAGAAAATAAAAAATACACTCCTTAATGCAAATTTGAGTTATTAAAAAAAAAGACAGAATACTAAGATTTTACTTTCAACTGGTGCCTCGGAATTTCTTCCACTCACCATGCATTGATGGACCAACTCGTGTTTCCTGAATTGCACTGAAAAGCAACGATTATGTTTCTTTTTCCTCCTTGACTCCTCTCCTTTCAAAACCCTGGTAGTTACTATGAACAATTTTAACCAAATTGGTTAAAATCATCTATTAACTATCTTGAAAAGGCACTGCAGTTTTATTTTTTTTTAAAGGGAGTCCTAAACACTGAATAAATAGATACTTTGTGACAATACTGATTTATAAAATAGAGGAAGTTTTTAATGTACACTATAGACTTCTCCTTAAAGGAACATCATGAAGACTATTTTTTGGTGAAAGTTTGCCCATTCTAGTCTCTTGGGGAAGTAAGTACTATATTGTCAGCAGCAAGAAATACGTCTTTTCAGTTTCAGTTGTCCACTCCAGGAGGAAGGTCACATAATACCAACATTTAATCTCCTTATAATCAGTTCAGTTTAATAAAAAATCATTGTGTGTGCTGTGTGAAGTGCCCCTGTGAGACCTGAGTTTACTGAGCACATACTATGTACTCAGTAAACTATATATACTATATATATAAATTATGTATATGTAAACTATATATACTATTTCCAGACACCTTATGTGTGTTATTACTAATCTTTACAACAATTGTTTTGCAGGTGATAAATCTGAGCTCAACAGTAACTTGGCCAAGTCACACAGTTCCATGATTCAGTAACTTGGCTAAGTTTCTACGACAGAGTTTAAGTGAAATCCTAGGCTTAACTCATTCTAAAACCTTTGTTCTTTCCACTGAGCCAGGCTAGTCCCGAGATACCATCCAATGCTTTGTGAATAATTAAACAACGTAGGGACTATTAGCTATACTATAATTTTTGCCATTAACTTTATTTAATTGTATGACATACTTTGAAGGATGAACCATAATTTTATGCTGTTGGGAAATAGTAAAGCTATGCCACAATTTTCAAGTTGAAATTCAATTTATGATTTCCATTTATTTGTTTTCTTTCTTGATTGCTGCTTAATAATCCTCTACTATTGATCTAAATCTGTAAATATATAAAAAAGAAATTATAAGGCCCCCTATAAACCTGTATCTAATTGCTGGCGGCTAACGGGTGAATTTGAAGAATATCATTCTAAGGAACATGATTCAGATTTTATGGTCTGATTCCATGGTCCAAGGTCTTCATAGCTGACTACCAATCAGTGCCAGATTTGATCATGGGACTTCATTAAAACTATTTAACTACAGATCACCTTCACAACTGCAACAGTCTATACCCTGTTCTGAGTGAACTACGCATTGATCACTCTCTACAGAGTGAATGTCTTACTTCTCAGAAGGCTTAAGTTGAGGAGTGCAGGTATGAGGAAGAGATCAACATCAATGTGGCTAAAAGAAGAAAAATCAGATACCTCTAAAAATAATATAATATAAAAATATTATAGGATCTTTAAAGATACAGTAGATTTGATATGGGTATTCAAAAGATGTAGAGCAAAGCAGTTCAAATAAATGAAAGATAAGGCTATATAGGAAGGTTTGATGACAAAAAGGTAAAGGAATATAATGGAGAAAAAAGTAACTTTATTTATACATTGATCATTTTAATGCAGAGTATTGTAATGACTGAAACTAGTAATGACCCAGTGTCACTTCATGGCCTTCATGAACTGGCATTAAGGTACCAGAATAACACTGTATTTATCGTTATAGAGTGGTTATCTGTAAGAAATTCTCTGTGAAGCAGCAGAGAACTTAACAATCAAGTACCAATCATGTACTCTTTTTTTAATCAAAGTATATTTGAGGTACAACATTATATAAGTTACGGGTATACAATATAGTGATTTATAATTTTCAAAATGTATACTCCATTTATGGCTATAGTTATTATAGCTATTATAAAATACTGGTTATCTTCCTCATGTTGTACAATATATCCTTATAGCTTATTTTTTACATAATAATTTGTACCTCTTAATCCCCTACCCCTATATTGCTTCTCCCTACTTCTGTCTCCCCTCTGGTAACCTCTCGTTAGTTCTCCAGATGTGTGAGTCTGCTTCTTTTTTGCTATATTCACTAGATTGTTGTCTTTTTTTGGATTCTAAGTATAAATGATATCAAACAGTATTTGTCTTTGTCTGACTTGTTTCACTTAGCATAATACCCTCCAAGTCTATCCATGTTCCCACAAATGGCAAAATTTCATTCTTTCTTATGGCTGAGTAGTATTCCATTACACACACACACACACACACACACACAGCACATCTTCTTTAACAATCAGGTACTCTTAAAGCGTTGGTACAAGTTACAATCTCTCTAGCCTATATTTTGACAAGTCCTGCTGGGTACTATGATAGAGAGAAGACAAGCACTAGAGACAGATCTGGGTTCACTTACTCACTATCCGCGTGATCCTGGAGAAGTGGACGAATCTCACTGGATCTGTTTCCTCACCAGTGAAATGAAGGCTGTTGTGAGGCTAACTAAAAGTTACTTGTGAAGATGAAGCAGTTAGATCCTCTGAAATGATAACCCAAAGCCAAAAAATTACAACGTGAAAAGCACTGAAGTGATAAAAGACCACTGCCAATCCATAAATATAAACTATTTATTTCTTTTCATCAATGCTTACTATTCAGCACAATGAAAAGAACAGCCGGTCTGAAAGTGGGAGACCTAGAGATTCCTCAAAATAAAAATAAAGGGTTTGGCTTAGACTTAAGCTCCTCAAGGGCCAGAGACTCTCGTAATTTGTTTTATCCCTGCTGCTTTTCACTTAACCTGATACAGGAGACATTTGATAAATATTTGTTAAATGAAAGAATGGCTGCATGAATAGATTTGTTAATTTCCAGATTTCCTTCCAACATCAACACACTGCTTTTATAAGATGACAGGAGAGAGTGCATTGTATGAACACTGTTTTATTGTGTTGTATTAGGGCACAGGTATTCATAACATCAACTGCTGGTTTGGCCAGAGACATTGGTATTTATGCTGAAATACAGAGGATGTCTATGTCATTTTGTACATTTTTTTGTTAATAGATACTTATTCATTTTCTATTCATTAAGGAATTTTCTGAGTCAATGGAACATGATCTTGAGGAAGACTCTGTAACATGAGGTTTGCATTCTTGCGATAAGAGAATGTCAGATTCCAGGTAGAAAATATTTTAAATACTTTTAAACAATGGCAGTGGAAAATAAGGAATAACTCTTAGTGTTCTTTGCAACTCTTTATGTTTATAATTTAGGAGCCCTTGCTGGCTGAATTCTGTGGTATTGCTGCCAAGAATTTGCAGACTGTATAAACATTTTCATTTGCTGAAATGTTAATGTCTTAATTTCAAAACCACATAATACTTAGTCCATTAGAGCTAATGACCTCTGCTGTTCACTTTTACATTGCTACCTAATTCAGAAATATTTTCCAACTCCACTTCTACATATAGGATTGAATGTGCTATGCAAGCCCAGTGGCTCACTGTTAGCCTGCAGATCAGTATTTATTTCAGCTGCTTATATTTGGTCTAAATGGATTTGGCACTGCCACCATAACATGACTTTAGGGACTCAGAAAACAGTGCTTTCCTTGCCTAATACATACTTTTAAAAAATTCTCCTATCTATTTCTTAATAACTAAATTGTTGGCACTGGTTTTCTCTAAGTGGTAGGTTTAGGAGTAGAGGAATGTTTACTTCCTACCTTAACTATTTCTGTATTTTTTTAAAAAACAAGCACTATTTATATATTAATATTTGAATAAGTAATATATACTCATAACTCAAATATTTAAAAAATATAAAAGGTGAAGTCTGCCTTCCCTGTCTCCCATTCATTAGATTTCCTTCCTTTTTCTCCTCCCAGTCCACTGTTACTGGTTTCTTGGATATCATTTCAGAGTAGTTTATGTATATAGAAGCAAACACTTAGATACATACATACATAATATTTTTTCTTTTTTCACACAAAATACAGCAGATAGTGCATACTTCTCCCCATCCTGCACTTTTCATTAAATACAGCTTGGAGATTTTTCCATATCAGTACAATACATAGCACATCCTCATTATCTTCCTTTTTTATTTATTTCTATCTTTTTGTGGCTGCATAATACTCCATTTACATATATGAATGCATCATGATTTATGTAACAGGTTTTGTACTGATGGTCATTTGATTGTTTCCAACCATGCTATTACAAGTAATGCTGCAATGAATAACCTGTACCTAGGTCATTTTATGTGTCAAATATATTCATAGGATATATTTAATTAGATGGGATTGTTGGGTCAAAAGATACATGCATTCATAAGACTGATTGAGCTTGCCAAATTAACCTTCATGGAAGTTGTTCCAGTTTACAATCCCACAAAGATTATCAAACTCTTAGATTTTTGAAAATCTGAGATGTGACAAATGATACATCAGCATAGCTTTAAGTTGCATTTATCTTATGTGTCTTATTTCTGCCTTTGGCATTTCCCCATCAAGCAGAATGCTGGTTTGGGGGATGACACAAAAGTACTTTATCATTCTAAAGAAGTATTCATCTGTTCCTATTTTGAGTGCCTTTTATCAGGTTGTTGAAACCATGGAGCATTTTAATAAACACCAACTACAATAAAGTTACTCTTCTCACCTATTGTCTTCCCAACCTCCAGTCTCTTGCTGATCTCTCCCATTGGCTGATCCTAACCAGAAGACAGAAGGAAAGGGAGTCAGTCAGCTTCTCAGAGCACAGCGCAGGGTAGAGGAAGACAGAGGGCAGATCTGGGCGAGCAGACAGGGCATATACAGAGCCAGTAATAGCTAAAACAGCCTCTCTCTTCATTAGTTGAAAGCAAAAAGATTATTATAGGTGGCTAAAGTGATTCTCTTGAAGCTAGTAGCATCACCTTTGTTTACTAAAAAAGTAAAAGAAAAGTGTAGGGTCTCAGTCTTGGGCACTTTTACATGGAAAGCTGCTGGTGCTTTTTCTAGGTCTAATTTGAGTGGGCCCATGGATTGCATTTCCTGGTCAGGACTGGGCTTCTCAAATGTGGCTTCCCTCTATATCTAGTGCCTTATTTTTAAAAACCTTGCCACTCCTTCCCCAGATCTAAAAATAATGTTCTAGCATGATGGATATCAGACAGGTCAGTTGTCAGCACCGGAACCAGACACTGTATCTTCTGGGAAGGATCCAGCAGAACACGTCCCTTTTACTGGCTCCCTGGCCAGTCTCCAGGGGTATTCCGTTCAGGCCTACCTCAGATGCCCCCACACATCAGCAGGCCCGGCCCTGGGGGCAGTGATTGCACCTGACTGTACCACATGATGCCCTCTCCGATGGGCTGCTTCCCTTCTGCCAGACATGGAAAGTGTTCCAAACTCTGCAGCAATCCTAGCCTCCTCCTGCACAGGCTGCATGTTTTGGGAGACATCATGGATCACAGGGTTGCCAGATAAAATACAAGACACCCAGTTAAATTTGAATTTCAGATAAATAATAAATAATTTTTACTATGTCACAGATATCACAAGGGACATCCTTATACTAAAAAAATTATTCTTTGTTTATGTAAAATTCAAGTTAATCTGGGTGCCTTGTATTTTTCTTTTCTATATGTGGCAACCCTTCATCACAAATCATCCCCCACTATGCTTCCCATCCCCTCCCCTAGTTTTAAAATCCCTCCACTAGAATCAGGTTCACTTAAGTGTTAAGACAACCTAAGAGGGTGATTAATTATACAGGCCATAGTTAGGATTCACTTTCGAGGCCTTCACTTCTGACTTTGACTCCCATGAATGGTGACTAGTGTTTCTGATCAGTGAATTCGTTATCTGGGCACTAAGAAAGACATTTCAGTGGTGGTCGAGAACAAGGCTGGGGGGTGTGAAAAAATCAGATTCCAGCAGGTTTGTGTGGGGATAGGGATGGGGGTGGGGGTGTCCGGGGATAGCTTAAAGGAATGCCAGCTGGAAAAAGAATGTTGAAGCAAACTTGTACCATCTGACCATTCTGTCTGACCGAGATCCTTGCATTATTCCTTCTCTTTATCAACACACACTCATCCCCCAGTGCTGGGCATGAGCTGGAGGTTGGGTCCCAGCAGAACAGAAAGGAGGAGGCCCGGTAGAGGAACAACTAGCAAGCGACCAAGGGCTGGGAGCAAAATAGGCCAGGAGGAGAAGTAAAAGCAAGACACATTTAAAAATTAGGTGCTTGACATTTAAGGAAAAATTCCAAAGTTAGCCAAGACTAACTGCCTATTGCAGAATTCAAAACCTCTGCCTGACAAAACTTGTGAAAAAGGAAGTGATGATAGCACGGGGCATCCTGCTGACCCTTCTCCCTGCCTGGGTACTTCTCCATTCCGGCCTCCGTGCGGCCACACGGAGCAGAGACGAAATGCAGCGGCCCTCTCCTTGTAGGCTCTGTGCACCACACGGCTGAGGCCAACCCCGGGGCCCTCTCTATGAACTGAGTAAACCAGACCACAGCCTTATTTTTTGAAACATCTCAATCCAGCCGGCTTGCCCAAATGCAGTGGCTCAAGAGGCTAAGAGTTCAGTCAAGAGGCAGACACAACCTTAACTCACCAGGCTGCTTCATGCGGCAACCCAGGCCATGCCTGGAGACTGTTCAGGGAAGCCAACCTTGGTTAAACTGCCGTGCAAGTTTGTGTTTGCCGTCATTTCCTCACCTGGGGTTTTGGAGCTGTGCCAAGCAACTGTGGGGTCCTTGTTGCAAGGCCCTACTCAAATCTCACACGCCCAGAGAAACAAAAGAGTTTGGGGCTCCCAATGGAGTAGAGTGGTCAGCTCATCCGTTTGTCCAGGACTTTCACAGCTGGAGCACTGGAAGTCCCACCTCCCGGAAACCCCTCAGCCCCAGGCAGACTGGGGCAATTGCTCACTCTGAAATCAAGATGCTAAGGCTGTAGCTCCTGAATATCAGTTCCCTTAACTGTAAAATTCTGGGGTTGGCCAACACGGCTTCTAACGTTACTGATGCACCTAATAGACCGTGATTCACCCTCATGCTCCTGACCTTACCCATCAACTCCCAAACAAATTTCACCTGATCCAAGCACTGAGTTCACGTAATCTAGTGATAAACCAACCATCAGTGAGAGGTTGAGAGGAATTTGAACAATGGCTCTAGCGGGAAGGCATGTGGTCATAGCCGGGTGGCTCTAACGGTGGGAGTTCAGATGGGGAGATGGGGTATGTTGATCTGTGCCACCCTGAGAGGAAGATATTTTTAGGCAGGCAGGTTTGGAGGCAGTCAGCCTGACAGAGCTAGTTTGATGGGCTGGTTTCAGCTTCACAGCAAGAACGAGACCCACAGGCAGGGCAGTCTTGTCTGGCTCCAGCCAACTTTCACACTGTGACGTGAATAAAGTCAGAAGTTGAAACCACAGACAGGAGAAGAAAGGAAGTAGTCTACTGAGAGCACTACTTATTTACTTTTGAATGTATTTACTCTTAGCCCCAGTCTGCAACTGAAATATAGACAAGCAGCTATCATTTTGTGGTAGGTAAGAGTTCAAACTCTGGAATCACAACCTACTAACTGGGCAAGTATTAGGTTGAATCATGTGAACTTGCCGATATCAGAACTTTTTGGACCTGGAATCCAAAACAGGAATTCCACGTGGTTCAACTTAGTAGCTTATTGTCTCTTTCTCTTGGTTTCCTCATGTGTGAAATGCAGAGGCACCAACCTTGAGAGGATGCAGAGAGAAGACAGGTAGATGCTCAGACAGTGCCTGGCTCACGCTCCCTCCTTAGTGATGTCTGCCCTACCTCCGCCTTCTGTGCCCCTCCTGGAAAAGAAGCACATAGGGCCCATTGACTCCATCAATAGAACCCAGAGTGGCCCACACGGCTTCTCGGACATGTGACACCAACAAATCAAAGCAGACTGGTCACCTTACCTGAATGTAGAACTTCATTTTAATCCCAGGGTTAGGAAAGAAGAATAAGGTTCCTACCACAGATTTTTCAGGTTGCTCTGAGAACTGAAGATTGTGTTTTTCCTCTCAATACAGTCAGTTCCAAAGCAGAGAAAAGGGCTTTTAGGATGGGGTTTTGTTGTAACAAAATTGTGCCCCACCTTTAGCCCTACTTCTGTGTTCGTAGCAACCATGGGCAGTCATCTTATTCAATTTAATTATGTACACACACTGACACATGCATTGGGAAACACATACAAAACCAATGACAGAGCCTCATCATTATCAGAGCACAAAAAAGTTACATTGGATTTCTTCTCTCAATAACTAACAGGAAGCAATAAACAGAGAGGAAACATAAAGCATTTTGCTGTAGTATTATCGTCATAATTAAATAAAATTTATTAACTTAACGCAAATTCACTTGGCTTCTTATAGCTCCAGGAATCTAGGAAATAGCTTCCTTACATATAATGAGGAAGTGCATCTTTAGGTCTCTCAGTGTGTTTCTGCCCTGTAACACTCCTGTGTTTTGTCTGTTCTCTCCGAGTTCATTCCCTTGACACTAAAGCAGTCTGTTCACCCAAGAACACAGGACAGTACACTCCTTAGGTCAAATGACAGCTGGGGGAGTCCTTGGGCTCCAAAGCCAGCACTTCCCTACTGTGTGGATCCCATAGATATGATGTAACAAATCTAAAAAAGAAAAGAAAACAATCTTGAACTTGGTTTGGTTTAAATTCTCTCATAAGCAGGCTTCTTTTAAACGTGAGAAAGTTTAGCTCTCAACATGTATTAACAAAAGGTGTTTACAACAGAATGCCTGGTTGTGCCTAGTAATGGCTTTGCTCTTTGAGTTAATTCCTTCCTGGTGACAAAGGCTGAGCTTTTGAACTTCTGGGTACGGCTAGGCAGGGCATTTTTGCTTGGCATGGCTTCTCTTAAATGGGTAGAAAAGGCTTGGTTGGGCACCTGCTATTCTGTGGCCAGTAATTATACTACAATTGTTATTTTGCATTACCAAAACTTTTTTTTTTTTACCAGAAGCCAACTGGTAAACTCTAAAACAAACATCTTTTGTAAGCCTAGTGTGTTGTGAAATGATTTTCAAGTCCACTTTGCAAACAGAATTTGGTACAAGTCAGATTTTTTAAAATGATGTTTTGCTTTAAGGCAGCATTTCTTTGCCTGTCAGTTGGTCTGACTTCCGCAGCTCTTACAAGTGATCTTTCCACTTAAGCTGTCTGAATGCTTCCTTTTCCCTTCATCACTGTGGATGTGCTGTACAATGACATGTCCCCCCAGGAACAGATTTACTCTAGGGTACTTGCTCATTACTGAGGTAGGGGAAGTGATAAACATTCAAACACAGAGAGGGAAAGCAATCACCTTTTCCACATTTAGAAGACTAATAAATGGTCTCTAGACAGGTTTTCAGAGCTGTTGGTCTTCCTCTGAGAAGACCGGATCTTCAATTCTTAAGTGAAAACTCATCACCAAAATTGTTGGATCAGTCCTGTGTGGGTGAGGCCATAGGGGATGCAGTGGAAGAGGGGGAACGGTGCATTTAAAGACCAATCAGACAGAAAGGGACTTAACCTGCTAGTTCCCAAATATAAGAACTTTCATCAATGCCTCTTTCCCTCACTGTTAGCTTCAGGAAAATGATACAGAGATCTCACCTCACGAGGACCTAGTGAAGCTAAATGTGATACACGTGTGATTGAGAAATGTTTTTTCTTGGTATTCCCCTGACCCCACCTCTGTGCCTTGGACAGCAGGCCCTTGTTTTATTGCCTCAAGGTAAGGGAATGATGGGACAGGATAAAAAGCAAAACAAGAATGAAAAACTTCTCTGAGTTGAGTTTTGTATTATAAAATCCCTCAGAGGATTGGAGAGGATTGGGAGTACAGCCAAAAGATTTGGAAGACAAAGGCTTGGGGAGACTGGGGCTTCCCTGGAAAATGAGAAGCCCTTCCCTCCACTGGGGAGGGAGGAAAGATGGTTGAAAAGTGAGACAGCAAAGGCCTGGGTGGGTCCTTCCCTCCAACCCCACCCTCCTTCCTCAGAAAGGCAGCAAGCCTGGGGAAAAGAAGGGCTGTGGGGTGTGGGCCTACAAAACTCCTCACACCCACCCTGGAGTGGCCCCAGAGAGCAGGGAGCTGCTGGACAAGGGCCGTGTGGACAGGAAGGAGGCACAGATGCATCACTGTCAGCGGGGAGACTAGAAGGCACTGTATCCATCTTGGTTGGTGCCTCCTCAAAGAGCTGACCTGAGGAGAAAAACGGGTCCCCCAGTACCTTGGCCCTAACTCCTGTACCCCCGCCACGTCCCACCCCAAATGTAGGCACACCCTTAAAGGCGGAGAGATACTAAAATGCTGGGAGTCATTGCTGAGACCTTCCAAAATAGAGCAGGGGCTTGAAAGATAAATTAGGTTGATTTATAGTAGAATAAAAATCTGTTTCTTGCACACTTGGATCTAGGCCCAATTTAGTTTGAGCTTCTAGGGCAGATAGTATGGTGTAGTGGAGAGACCGCCAACCTGAGAGAGAGTTCTGTCACAGCAGTGTGTGACTTTGGACAGGACATGTGAGTACTCTGAGTCTCAAGGTCCTCCATTGTGCAATGTGTTTAATAACACTCATCCTGACAACTCCAGTGCCATAGTGAGGAATGGGATGCTGCACGTGGATGTCACAGAATACAGTGCAAAGCAGGCAGGCAGCCTAAACAGTGTCAAATGCAAAGCAGAGTGAGAAGAAAAACACTACATAGAAGCTCAGCTTATAGAAGCTTGTAGGAAAGACTGGCAAGACACTCATCAATTTCACTTTCTCTTCCTGGCACACAAAAGACAACGGTTCCCAGCTCCCCTGCAGTTAGGATAGGACCCTGTGATTGGGTTCTGCCAGTGGGGTGTGGCAGAAGTAGCAAACAGTGCTTGTAGACCTAGCCACAGACTTGAACGTCCTCCATTCTTCCTCTGTGGCAATTGTTGAGGCCAAATGTTGAAGTTGATGGCATTTTAAGATGACAGAAGCCTGAATCCCAAAGTCACCACTTGGAGGAGTTACCCAGGGGAGCCTCCTACCTATAGTGGATTGTGATGTAAGATGTAAACTTCTGCCTTGTTAGGTCAATAATATTTGGGGCTATGTGTTAGGGCAGCCTATCTAGCCTCACCTGACTGGAATAGTACTAAAATAACAGGACAATAATACAGTATGTAATTATAAAATGCATTTATATATAATATATATGTTATGAGATGTCTCAAGGCATGAAGAAGTGGCTCAGTCTATATCTTTCCTTCCATATTATAAAGAACATAAAAGTTCAACGTGTGCTATTCTTGGGCAAAGATATCATGAACACAAGTTATGATGGCATTCAAGTCTACGGCTTGCTCAGTGGAAGCACATTCACCTATAAACCTGGGGGAAATCTCTCACCAGGAATTAACAGACCCCAGGCCCTCTGCACCACCTCATCACAGCTGCCGAGATTTTACCCTGCGTGACTGCTGCCCGGTCTTAGCTGAGAGGCAGTCCTCTCCCTCCTCGGCTCAAATTCTCCAAGGACACTCAGCATTCTAACAGGGAGGACCCAGGAGATGCTCTTGGATCCAGGCAATGAGGACACCCATTCTGTAGGGAGCACAGCTGTTACAAAACATCTCAAAGTAGTAGGTTTTGTATGTTTGCAAGTTGCTGCCTCCATTCCCCAAACAGCTCCAACATGCATACATTTGCAGCCTAACTTCTGCTCAAGTCACCAGAGCAGTGATACTCTTGTCTGTACTCCAAGACCAAAACTTCACTGCGGCCCTGGAGGCTGCCTAACTGCAGACAGCAGGACAGTGATGTTTTCCTCAGAAACCACATTCTCTTTGTCCAGGGCTGGCAAGAGAGCCAGTTATCTTGGCAGCTCCTGGGCTTCAAATTTCCTCTGCCTCATGCCTGGTCACCAACCCCTCTCTGGGTAAGGCTTTATTCCAATGACTTTGGACCAGTAGGAAGGATATTTAGTGAGGGTCCCTTCATTCCTTAACAAAAATTACCCTCCTTTGGGCCAGTTAGCTGGCTTTGATCCACAGCAAAGAATCCTGACCAGTGTGCATGCAGACTTGGGCCATTGGTCACATAGGGTGAATGAGGAACCATGAATACAATAAGAAATTTGTCAGCATAATTGAATGAAATCTCAAAGCTCCCATCCTACTGAAGGCAGGTAAGCGTAGCTGTATCTTTGAATAAAAGGTACTGACCTTCAGAAAAAGAAAACATTGATATACTTCCTTTAGGTATTATTATTAATATTATTATTATCATACTGAGAATTGGTAACCTGAAGAGTAAAGATACTTAAACACTTTTAAAATAATAAAACTAATATGTATTTATTATGGTAAGTTTGCTAAGAACAGAAAGGTACATAGAATATTTTAATAACATCTATCAGCTTCTGCCTTGTGATATAATTAGCCACGTACATGTCTATCTCCCTTCTACATTATATATTTCTTTTTTTTAATTGAAGTATAGTTGATTTACAATGTTGTGTTAATTTCTGGTGTGATTCAGTTGCGCGCACACACACACACACATATATATTCCTTTTCTACACTGTAATTTCTTAAGGGAATAAATCATAGCATTTCTTCGTCTTTGTGTAGCCCATAACACCTAGGCACAGGGTCTCTAATACAGTTGAATACAATAAATGTTTGTGGAATGAGTGTCATTCAATGAATTTGGGAAAGTTGGTGTTCTCACCTACCTTTGTGGACCAGAGTCTCCATGGTTGAAAACAAAATTTAAAAAGATACTTGTAGTAAAGGCTACCGACACCCAGGTGGAGTGGTGCGTGATTATGGACCTTGAAGTCAGACAACGTGGTCTGGAACCCATCTCTGATCTTACTAGCAGTGTGGCCACCAGCAAGTTATTTCAGCACTCTGAGTCTCTTGTCTGATGAATTACCCTCATTCCTGGACCCAAGCTAATGGAATGACTGCTACTTGAAAAATTGATGCCTGGAGGTATCCCAGTTTTAGCACGGAAAATCCCATACCTTGGAAAATTTCTCAGTCTCAGGCATGCATGAAGCTGGTCATCTTACAGAGAAGTAGGACAAATCACACACTGGCTCTTAGAAGTTTTGTACAGAAGCAAAACACAACATTTCTGTTCATTTCAGTGACCCAAGCAAATCACATGGCCACAGAGAGCTCCAAGGGTGGAGAAGCGCCATCCAATATCTGGGGTGGGGGTGTGGAGACTTGGATATATTTGGTTGCCAATTCTAATGACCACCACATCTGCTTTCCCCTTCCCACCCCCATCGGATTTGTAGTCTCCCTCAGGTGACATTCAGCTCTAACACCTGATCCTAGCACATTTATTGTCAAAGGATTTTTGTTCCCTACACTCCACTCCAAGAACGGCACTGTTAGTAAGCTGAGCAGTGGATGCCAAAGACAGAATCAGCTTCTCCTTTGGTGACATCCATTCATTCACTTATTGATTAGTGGATTCATTTACTAGACCAATGCTGTTGAACCCCTATTTTGCTGGAGATGTGCCATGTGAAATGATATGATCTTCAGTAGAAAATATTTAAGTCCAAGAAATGGTGAGCTGGTAATATGAGGCTTTTACTATGCCATTTATAGATCTCATTTCCTCTGTTAAATTATTTTGCAAGTAATTTGATATTTTTCTCTCTTGCTCTTCTGAACATTCACTAAAGACTGGATTTGTAGGCTTCAAGTAAGTAACACTACTAAAGTGCTCAAACTAATAAGCTCGTACCTGCTCAGCCAAAGAGCATTGCACACCCATGGCTCTGCCTCCTGGGTTAGGGCAAGGGGATAGGTCTGAAAACTGGGAAGTTGTGATGCGCTTACACATTCACTAGTCTTCGCAGCTTGATTTCATGCTGTAAGTGTGCCATTAGCCATTCCCAGATGCAAGTGACTGCTTCCAGAGGTCTATGTCAGAGTGGTTTCAATCATCTGGGGAGCTTTGAAAAAGCCATGCCCAGGCTGCATCCTAAACCAATTAAACCAGAATCTCTGGGGCGGGCTGAGACTCAGACACTAGTATTTTTTAAATGTTTCCCAGGTGAAGCCATGCGCCCTAGGACTGTGGTTCTAAAATTTAAACATATATCAGAATCACCCAGAGGGTTTGTTAAACCATATCCACTAGGTCTCAACCACAGAATTTGTGATTCAGTAGGTCTAGGGTGTGGCCTGAGGATTTGCATTTCTAGCAAGTTCCCAGATGATAATGGTGCTGCCATCTGGAGACCATATTTTGAGAACTAATGGTCTAGGAGACCCTCAGCATCTTTAACAACTGAATGAAATGGGGACAGGCTAGTGGCAGGGAAGCCTACTCAGGATGTTTCTTACCGTTGGGGGTTCTGCTCAGGTTTCACTGCAGACTCAGATCTGCTTGTGAGTAATCTCTGCGAGAGAGATTGGTCCTTGTAGATAGCTGGGAGCTTTAAGTGAGATAAGGCACACTCAGCCCTTAGCTCAAAAGTGGCCACAAAGCAAGCACTCAAACTCAAACCCTGCCATGCTAAACCATGCCTCCCCAGAAACCCAGGAATGAACAGGAACCTTGGAGAAGGGTCTGAAACCGCCTTACCTCCCACAAGTCTTTCGTCTTTTCTTGTTCCCTCTCTTTTAAAATACTTTTTGAAAGGGCAATAAACAGTTATGATTTAAAATATATATAATTGTACAAAAGGATGAGAAATAAGTTTGCCTCTGCAGAAGATCTCCAATCCTCCAGAGACAAGCACTAGTTCCAGTTTCTTACATATGCCTCTAGGGATATTTTTTGTAGATAAAACTACAAATGTGTGTGTGTGTGTGTCCACCTCTTTTTTAAAAAGTATTAACGATAGCATGCTATATACATTGTTTTTGCAATCTTTTTAAAATTTACATACTTATGCAAGCTTTTTTTTTCACTTAAGACTATATCATAGGGATAGTTTCATATTAAAGCTTATAAATGTGCAATGTTCTTTTTCTTGAGTCTCCTCACCCCTTGGCTTGAGTTCAGCTACTTGCTTAGCCACTTGCTAGTTGTGGAACCCAGGGCAGATGACTCTGCATCCCTGTGCCTCTGCTTCTTCACTCACAAAATGATGGGAATAACAGTGCTTTCCTCACAGGGCTGTTGTGAGGGCTAAAGGAGAGAAGACATGTGAAGCGGTACAACATCTGACACAGAGTGAGCCCTTAGTAATACTGACACAAAACGGAAAATAAAAAGTCAGGATGAGACAAGTAGAATTCCTGAGACAAGGGTGGGTAACCTGGATTACCCCCCTGGTTGGGCCTCTGCTTCTATGTGGCACCAATAGTTCCTGATGATCCCATGTTTGGGGTGCAAGGAGGCTGCACTGATGGGACTCATGTTAGAGGGTGTGACATGCCTAAGGGGTCTGGCAATTTCACGAAGACCAATATGACTTCCCTGAGGATCAGGCCCTTACTTTGCTTTGGGTTGTGTCACAACAACCAACACAGATTGAGTGTGGGGTTCCAACACTAGAGAGATGTGCCAAGAGTGAGATTTAATGCTGACGACAGGTATAGGAGGCTTACTTGGGGAAACCGATACTGAGAAAGAGAACTTAAGTGACTTGTTTAAGATTACACAAAAGGAATGATGGAGGTGAAATTAGCATAGTAGGGAGCATTGTCTTTCAAATGTGCAAAACAGTCTCCAGCTATCTCTCTCTTACTTAAGGAACAGCATTGGCCATGAAGGAAATGATGGTGTTGACGATGATGATGACAATGACAACAGCAGTAACTAACATGTATTGAGCACCATGGGCTAGGGGCTGTGCTAAGTGTTTTATATGGATTTTTTTACTTAATCCTCCCAACCCTATGGTTGAGTGTTTACTATGTTCCAGGTGCTCTTCTAAGTACTTTATACATTCGGATTCATTTCATTGTCACAACAATCTAATGAGGTAGGTATTAATATGATCTCCATTTTACAGATGATGAACTGAAGGATAGAGAGATTAGTTAACTTACAAAAAGTTAGTGAATAGTGGATTTGTAGTTCTGATCCAGATATCCTGGCTCTTTTCCATTTTAAAAATTTTAGGTGCAGGAGGTTGTGTTAATCACACTCCTTAGTACCCTCTTGTTGTCGAAAGATCAGCCCCCGTCCCTGAGGAGCTTAGAAGAAAAGAGGCAGTTTTATTGCTTTGCAGGGCAAAGGGGACTCACAGCAGGCTAGTTCCTTCAGAACTGTGAACCCACCTTGGGGATGGGTGGGGTGGTTATATAGCCAGAGCTCAAACAATAAAGCATAACAATTAACAGAATCATTTTCTCATCAGAAGACAGAATGGCGTCATGATGCCTCCAGGCGACCAATTCTGTAAAGGCTAGCAGTTGGATCTCTTTATCTCCTAAGCACTCAAGGTGTGGTCTTCTTGGTTTAATTCAGGCTATTTTGTAAGGTTAAAGTCCTGTGACCTTCTCCCTGGAGATCAACTCAGAGACCAAGCATGATTATAGCTTTTGATTATTGGAATAAAGTAGAAACAGTAAGATCAATAGCTTTAGTTTTAACAGTGGGCCTGGAGCTGTGAGTAGCAACCAGTCAGTCAGGTCAGTTGACCGTTTTAAGGGCAAGCATAAAAACATGCAATCTTTTAGCCTAAGTGCGGTTATTTTATTAATCCTCCTTCACTCTCCTGATCTCTCTGCAAGGCTCCTCTCTTGTTTTATCAATCAGTAATCAGTAAATCATCACATTTTATTTGGGCCTCCTCCCACTCTCCTCCCTCTCCCTAGAAGCAACCGTTCTACTGTACCTAATGTGTACCTTGTTGTTTGTGTGAGTTGTTGCAAAATCTGTGTTGTGATGCAGGTTGTGTTATATTGCGTGATGTTTCTCACTCACTCTTCCAAGGGCAGCAAGAGCCTGTGTCTCATTATGTAAACCGCTGCTGCTAGAGGCTGCCTCCAAATGCTTGAACCACCATATTTGAAAAGTTAACTCATGCACTGCCCTCTCTGCTGATGAGCAAGTGAGTCTGAGAGCATGGAAATCCTGTAGTCTTGGTTCCATTTCCAACCAACACATTTGGGTTAATACAGTTACAATAGATCTTGAAAGTTCAACAGGATGAAAGGATAAGCTAGAGACCAATGGACATCCAAAGGCTGCTGGGGAGTCTGGCCCTGCTTACCTCCATCAGCTCCCCTAACTCCAGGCCACCCCAAATAACAATAAAGCATACAAACACGATGGGCTTCCCATAAAACATGGCTTAGGACAAGTCTGCTAGCCTCCTACTTCCAATTTATCCAGATTATCACCCCAAGTCTCTGCAGAGGACCGGGTCCATCTACACTGGAGCTTTAGTAAAGCACCTAATTCACATATCCAAGTCAATTCCTGATGGTTAAAAAAAATGAAGCTCTAAAGCTAAAGGCATAATTAAATGTGTGTAAACGAATATAGTCACCCCAAACTCAGGCCTATTTGAAGCCAAAAGCACCCCCACCACTCCCTAGTGTTCAAAAAAATTTCACCTGCACCTCTGCCACACTGACCAGCCCTCATTCCTCCCCTTCTTCCCCTACCCAACACTACTCTCTTTCTTGACATCAGGCCTTTTATTGATTGAATTATTCCCGGTCCCCCAAGAAGAAATACTGAAATCCTAACCCTTCGTACCTCAGAATGTGACCTTATTCAAATAGGGTCATTGCAGATGTAATCAGTTAAGATAAGCTCATTAATCCAACATGACTGGTGTCCTTGTAAGAAGGCCATGTGAAAAAACAAATACGTGGAGAACACTGTGTGAAAATGGAGGCAAAGATTGGAGAGATGTATCTACATGCCACGGAACACCTAGTAATGCCAGCCGTCACAAGAACCTGGGAAAGAGGCATGAAACAGATTCTTCCACACAGTCCTTAGAAGGAACCAACCTTGTAAACACCCTGATTTTGGACTTCTAGCCTCCAGAACTGTAAGAGTATAAATTTCTATCGTCTAAATCCACCCAGTTTGTGGTACTTTGTTATGGCAGCCCTATAAAACCAATACAAGCCTGGACAGCCCTTTCTAAGCCTGGGTTCCACAGGAAGATGTTTCAGCAAGGCTTTGACCAGCATCGCTGGTTCTATCACCCATGCCCTCCCTGTGCAGCCAGTCCTGCTGATCTCAACTCTGGATAGAACATACTACCTAATTTATCTGCTCCTGTCCTCAGGCTATTAAGGTGATAGTGAAATTTGATGAACCCGTTATGTTGCAAAGGCTTTGTCTCCCTTTCTTCAATATGAGTGTACCACAAGGACTCATCCTTGCTCATGTTTTGCCCTTCTTTCTACTCTCCTGGTAATTTAATCCAATCTCCTGTTTCTCCATCCACTGGTATAATTTTGTAGGGCACCTGAAAATCTTTCTAGCCCTGAGCTCTTCTCTCAGCGTCCACATTTCTAGCTACCTCCTGGACATCACTGCCCAATTGTCTCACTACTTTAAATTCAATATGTTAATGAATGAACTCACTGAGTTTCTTCCCCCAGACCTGCTAGGTCCTTACTTTTATTTTTCCACTCACTCAAGCCAGAGAGCCCTCCCTTGCCTTCCACATGCAATACATGTCAAATACAGTAAATTCTAACTACTCTAATAGCTCATATCACTTCTCTTTCTTGACTCCCATCACCACCTGTTCCTTCGTTACTCTCACCATATAAATGAACTAGTCCATTAGCACTCAGCAAATGGCAGCTGTCGCTGTCACACTCATGTCTCTTCCTTCTAATGCGTGTCACATCTGGTTGCCAACTGAGTTATGAAAGCAGGGTTGTGAGCATGCTACTTTCCTGCTGGAAAACATTCAGTGGCTTCCAACTGCCCAAATTATAAAGGCCGAACTCCATTGCCTGATACAGGCATACCTTGTTTTATTATGCTTTGCAGATATTCCATTTTCTTTTGTTCCTTTTCTTTTTTTTCTGGAGGGAAGTAATAAGGTTTTAATTAAGGTATGTACATTGTTGTTGTTGTTGTTGTTGTTGTTTTTTAGAAATAATGCTATTGTACACTTGATAGGCTACAGTATAGTGTAAACATAATTTTACATGCTCTGGGAAACCAAAAAATTTGTGTGACTTGCTTCATTTCAATATTTGCTTTATTCCGGTGGTCTGAAACCAAATGTGTAATATCACCAAGGTACACTTTTCAGAAGTGTTAATCCAGGTGCAGCAGAACAGCTTTGGCCAGAGTCTAAGGATTTTTGTTGGGCAGCTATTGTTTTTTTCTATTTTTAGGTCTCTTTAGTTTATTTTTATTTTTATTTCCATTACTCTAGGCAGTGGATCCAAAAATATTGCTGTGATTTATCTCAGAGAGTGTTCTGCCTATGTTTTCCTCCAGGAGTTTTACAGTATCCAGTCTTACATTTAGATCTTTAATCCAGTTTGAGTTTATTTTTGTATATGGTGTTAGAGAATGTTCTAGTTTCATTCTTTTACATGTAGCTGTCCAGTTTTCCCAGCACTGCTTATTGAAGAGATGAGCAGCTATTGTTTTAGCAGCAGATTCCACAATACTTTCAAGAGTTGAGGAGAGGTTCCTGATCACAGCCTCATTTATGTTTACTCCTAACCAGGGAAGTAGGAACCTGCAAAAGGAAGCAAATTCTGAATCATGAAAAAATCCTGGTAGGTCCTTTCTAACTCAATGCTGTCAAATTCAGAGGAGTTGACCAGTGAGGTGTCTCAGTTTGACTGTGGACAGTTAGGGGCATGGTTAGATAACCTAAGAGACATTTTCTCAGCTATGCACCAGCCATCTAGGCATTTATAGGCCCAAGGAGAATGATAACCACCACAGACAAAGATAAGCTCTGTTGGGGTACACACACCACTTCCACTGAAGTATCACTGTTAATGGATTCATTTGCCGGAATTGTTGCATCTTCCCTTTCAAGCCAGGGGTCAATTCAGGGCATTTAAGAAGTAAATCTTCTAGCTTGAAAAAAAAAATTGTTCAAAATTCCAGATGCCCTCATTAGCAATGGCGGGGGAGACGTGGACAATGATGTCATCTTTCTAGGCCAACGCCAGAGTAAAGAAAAGAAGAAGAAGAAAGAGGTTCATGCTTAATTAATGTATGAAGTCTAATATAGCGTCTTGAGAGGAACCAGTCCACCTCAATGTTGGCTACTTCTCTTCCTGGTCTCCAGCTAGGTTGTATACGACAGGGTATCAGGTGAAGACTTCTTCAGCTGTGAGATGTATACCTAAGGTTCAAGTCCTTAAAGTTTGGCTGCCATCTGGGTAGTTCGGTGGGTCTGGTATAGTCCCTTCCAAGGAGATTCATGGGCATTCTATGTTCTTAGTGACTCCAAATCAGAAAGTGGGGAGAAAATTGGAAATATTAGTTTGGAGAGTTGTGGCCAGATATTTGAGGACACTAGAAGAGTTCAGAATCCAGTCTAGTTTACAGGTATATAGCAAAACTTTAAAGACAATTAACAGAACTAGAATCCACTATCTACAAGGGTGCAAACATAATTTTTCTCTTTGCAATTGTTCCCATATAAAAAAAACATAATCACAGTAAAACTAATTAGTTTGTATTAAACTTGGCCTGATTATTTATGTCAGTGCAGCAACAATAGTGATTGACCATACAAGCTTTGGTCATATCTGAGTCTCTACACATCCCTCTTAAAATATTCCAGTCAAAGCCTTGGTAATATAGCTAATGTTTCCAATTGTGTCCTATTACAAGGAGAATAGATTCTTGTTGAACTTATGCAAATAACTAACTATACTGCCATGAAAAAATACTCAAGAATTTCCTAATTATGGAGGGATAAGGTAGGAAGAAAAAGTAAACGTTTCTCATCTTTGTTTTACAAAGTTATACTTTACCAAATGCTGCAAGTCATATATAGCTTAAGATAAAAGGTTTCCTTAAATCTGGAAAAACAAAACATTAAGGAAGCAGCAATGTTTCAAACAAAAATTATACTCTTCTTCAGTTCACTCTTTCTCATGTAAACAGTGTTTTGCTTGAATCCAGTTTTTCCATTAGTTCTGGAAGTTCTTACCCAGTTCAGTTTTACGATCCTAAAGTTATCAGAAAGCTGTACTTGTCAAAGTCCTTTCCACGAATCTCCTTAAAGATGAAGCACTTTTGCAGGAATACTTATGCAAAAGCATCAAAGTAAAACAATAATTCTCTATAAATGACAGGAGACTTTAAAAATGGCCATGTTTAAAGATCTGATGAGAGTTCCTTGTGATGCACTTGACAAGGAAATTTGGGTATTTCTGAGACACACACATTTTAAGATAATAACTGTGATTGATTACACTGTATCAGAATATATCACATTTCCAGGAATTTCACTCAATTTCTAGAACTCTTATAACATATACATATACAAATACAACACAAAAAAGGTTTAATATTACTTCTTGCTTGACAATGCTTCCCATGTAATTTAGCATATTGAATAAGCCTAACTAGTTTTAACACCTCCCTTTTAAGGAGAGAGAACAAATCTTTTGCAATTTTCCAGGAACCCTCTGGGTAATCCTAAAGTTAGTTATAAGTCAAAAAGACTTTATTTAGAATTTGATTTTGGGAAGTTTGTAAAAAAAAAAAAATCACAAAGTTTTAAATGATTGGTCAAGTAGAATCATAGGTCACTGTGAAACAATACTTAGTTATCCATTTAACCACAGCGACAAAGACTTTGAATGCAAATACAGAAGGTTACATAGTTCTGAGCAAAACTTAAAACTCTTTTAAAATTTATCTTCTTTGGGGGGAGGTCATTAGGTTTGTTTATTTATTTATTTGTTTGTTTATTTTTAATGGAGGTACTGAGGATTGAACCCAGGACCGTGTACATGCTAAACACTTAATCTACCACTGAGCTATGCCCTCCCCACCCCATATAGTTCTGAGTAAAACTTAGCTCTTTTCATATTGAGATGATTAGGTTTGTTCAAGAAATCAAAAACCTAATAAAGACAATAACACAGGAAACTATTTTGATAAAACACAGAATCTTTGTTTTCTAGGCAGATCACTTAAAAGGTAAAGAAAAATCTTCGTTTACAATGTCTTACTAAGAGCAGACTAACAATCCAATAAAACCTGTCCTTTCAATAGTGAGAAAACTAAATTCTAATATTGTACCAGCTTAATTTTGATATTAAAACTCATCATCAACTTTTTTTAACTTAAATAAATTCATTTTAATCTTAGCCAGCTTGACCACACGTAAAATTCTTTCCCCAAGATTCCTTTTCCACAAACCGCCAACAATTTTATCCTATGTTTTTACTCTTTCCCATTCTGAAATAACAAGTCTCACTTTAGGACAAAATTATTTTGTTTTTCCTCAATAAAAATGCATCTCGATTCCGTATACTTTCTTTTACTGAAAACACACATCCTACTTTCCTTGCATATAATGCTATCTCCTTTAATATTTCTAGTGCTTTAATCATACATGTTAGAATTTTAACCCTAAAAATGTAATTTTTAGTGAGAATACAGAAGTAAATAATTATGAATTTTTATATTAGCATTCTGTGGCTTGACAAGTTTTATAAAAACTTTTTATAATTTCAAGAAACATATGCTTTCTTAAAGTAAAATTTTCAGGGTGACATAAAATATATTTACTAATAAACCCAGATAGCTTTAGTTCCTCCAGTAAAGGAAGCAAAAAGTAGGTAAACCTGTGTTCAGTAATTAATGTTTTAGTATTTTATCTCATTTATAAGTGATTTAGATATTTAATGACTATTCATCATTGAATTTAATTTAGCACAAATTTAAGGTTTCAGTTCACCAAAAAGATTTGGGGAAACTATTTTAAAATTTCTCCTAAAAACTTATATCCTGTTTATATCTATCAAATTCATTTATTCTTTTTTTTTTAAACATTTTTTTACTGAGTTATAGTCATTTTACAATGTTGTGTCAAATTCCAGTGTAGAGCACAATTTTTCATGTTCAGTTATACATGAACATACATACATTCATTGTCCCATCTCTTTCACTGTGAGCCACCACAAGATCCTGTATATATTTCCCTGTGCTGCACAGTACAATCTTGTTTATCTTTTCTACATTTTGAAATCCCAGTCTGTCCCTTCCAACCCCCTGTCCCTCTGGCAACCACAAGTTTGTATTTTATGTCTACGAGTCTGTTTCTGTTTTGTATTTATGTTTGGTTTTGTTTGTTTGTTTATTTGTTTTTGTTTTCTTAGATTCCGCATACGAGCAATCTCATGTGATGTTTTTCTTTCTCTTTCTGGCTTACTTCACTTACAATGACATTCTCCAGGAACATCCATGTTGCTGCAAATGGCGTGATGTTGTCGGTTTTTATGGCTAAACAGTATTCCATTGTATAAATATACCACAGCTTCTTTATCCAGTCATCTGTTGATGGACATTTAGGCTGTCTCAATGTTTTGGCTATTGTAAACAGTGCTGCTATGAACATTGGGGTGCAGGTGTCTTTTTGAAGTAGGGTTCCTTCTGGATATATGTCCAGGAGCAGGATTCCTGGGTCTATTCCTAGTCTTTTGAGGAATCTCCATACTGTTTTCCACAGTGGCTGCACCAAACTGCATTCCCACCAGCAGTGTAGGAAGGTTCCCTTTTCTCCACAGCCTCTCCAGCATTTGTCATTTGTGGACTTCTGAATGATGGCCATTCTAACTGGTGTGAGGTGATACCTCATTGTAGTTTTGATTTGCATTTCTCTGATAATTAGTGATATTGAGCATTTTTTCATGTGCCTATTGATCATTTGTATGTCTTCCTTGGAGAATTGCTTGTTTAGGTCTTCTGCCCATTTTTGGATTGGGCTGTTTATTTTTTTCTTATTGAGTCGTATGAGCTGCTTATATATTCTGGAGATCAAGCCTTTGTCGGTTTCATTTGCAAAAATTTTCTCCCATTCCTTAGGTTGTCTTTTTGTTTCACTTATGGTTTCCTTTGCTGTGCAGAAGCTTGTAAGTTTAATTAGGTCCCATTTATTTATTCTTGCTTTTATTTCTATTTCTTGGGTAGACTGCTCTAGGAGAGCATTTTTCAGATGTATGTCAGATAATGTTTTACCTATGTTTTCTTCTAGGAGGTTTATTGTATCTTGTCTTATGTTTAAGTCTTTGATCCATTTTGAGTTTATTTTTGTGTATGGTGTAAGGGAGTGTTCCAGCTTCATTGCTTTACATGCTGCAGTCCAGTTTTCCCAACACCATTTGCTGAAGAGACTGTCTTTATTCAATTGTATATTCTTGCCTCCTTTGTCGAAGATTAGTTGACCAAAAGTTTGTGGGTTCATTTCTGGCTCTCTATTCTGTTCCATTGGTCCATATGTCTGTTTTTGTACCAATACCATGCTGTCTTGATTACTGTAGCTCTGTAGTATTGTATGAAGTCTAGGAGAGTTATTCCTCAAGCCTGTTTATTCTTCTTCAGTAATGCTTTGGCAATTCTAGGTTTTTTGTGGTTCCATATAAATTTTATTGTGATTTGTTCTAGTTCTGTGGAATATGTCCTGGGTAATTGGATAGGGATTGCATTAAATCTGTAGATTGCCTTGGGCAGTATGACCATTTTAACAACATTGATTCTTCCAATCCAGGAGCATGGGATATCTTTCCATTTTTTTAAGCCTTCTTTAATTTCCTTAATCAGTGTTTTATAGTTTTCCGTGTATAAGTCTTTCACCTCCTTGGTTAGATTTACTCCTAGGTATTTTATTACTTTGGGTGGTATTTTAAAGAGGATTGTTTCTTTACTTTCTTTTTCTGTTGATTCATCATTAGTGTAAAGAAATGCAACTGATTTTTGAATGTTAATCTTGTAACCTGCTACCTTGCTGAATTCTTCGATTATTTGTAGTAGTTTTTGTGTGGACCTTTTAGGGTTTTCTATATATTGTATCATGTCATCTGCATATAGTGACACTTTTACCTCTTCTTTTCCCATTTGGATCCCTTTTATTTCTCTCTCTTGCCTGATTGCTGCAACTAGGACTTCCAAGACTATGTTGAATAGGAGTGGTGAGAGTGGGCAGCCTTGTCTTGTCCCAGATTTTAGTGGGAAGCTTTTGAGTTTTTCACCATTGAGTACTATGCTGGCTGTAGATTTGTCACATATAGCTTTTATTATGTTGAGATATGTTCCCTCTATACCCACTTTGGTGAGAGTTTTTATCATAAATAGGTGTTGAATTTTATCAAAAACTTTTTCTGCATCTATTGAGATGATCATGTGGCTTTCATCCTTTCTCTTGTTGATGTGATGTATTACATTGATTGATTTGCATATGTTGAACCATCCTTGTGTCCCTGGGATGAACCCCACTTGATCATGATGTATAATCTTTTTTATGTGCTGTTGGATTCTGTTTGCTAGTATTTTGGTAAGGAAATTCATTTATTCTTAATAGTTACGTTTAGACTACCCACAAAACTTCATGAGACATCAACGTCAATCATCATCTCAAGCTATTTTTCTTGCTGACGAATTTTGTAACAGAGACTACATGAACTTATCTGACCAATAAATCCAAGAAGAATAAAATATATCTGTATTATTTTTAATGTTAATAATTCTGAAGACATACCTACTTTAATTAGTCCACAAACTTAAACTAGCTTTTATTTACCAAAGATTATCTCAGATCACATGAACTTGAAAAGCATTTGGGTTAGTTTCCGTTACATTTTGAGAGTTTTAGAAACCCTTAATTCATATAAGTGCTTAATTATCTTCAAGCCAATTAAATAGAGCTCTTTTACAAATTAATTTTGGACATACCATCCAGAGGTGGAAAATACCACACATCTATTACACACACAAACACATAGACGGATGTAAACAGAGATCTTACAGCCTCTGTTTTAAAATTACTGTTATTAATCAGGTACAATAATACAAAATTCACTGTTAAAAAAGAAGTTCAATCAATGTTGTTTTCTGGTAGATGAAATAAGTTAAGGTTACCTGCTCAGATGGCTAAAGATATTACTAATATTTGTGGAGTGGACATATAAAAGATTTTTCATTTGCCTAAGTTTTAAATGATCTGCCCCTCCACTTTTTTTGTTCTAATGAGAATTACCTCCCTGAAGTTGGTATTTTAAAGAGATGACCTAGACAAAAGTTCTTGGGGCATTTCTGGTTTTGCAAAGATTCATAAGAAAAGGACGGTTGTTTTTAATTCCTCAAGGAATTAGGTTGCAACTTAAATGACATCATAGGTTGCTCCACCCATCATTAGAAGGTTTTTCTTTTTCTCTGGGTATATAGTTTATTTTAGCTTAGTGGAGGAGGCCTAAAAAAATTCCTATCAGGGTCTGAATATCAGCTTCCAATCCGGCCAATTTCTGACTATATAAA
Source organism: Camelus bactrianus (assembly GCF_048773025.1). NCBI lineage: Eukaryota > Metazoa > Chordata > Mammalia > Artiodactyla > Camelidae > Camelus > Camelus bactrianus. The sequence goes on from NC_133543.1 coordinate 57,417,439, forward strand.
CATCCTTTAAAATATTTTGTCCATTTTCAGCCAGGACAAACAGTAAATATTTTTGGAAGCATTGAAGAACTCTTTTGTTGTCCCCAAAGAAGGTGCAAGATATTTTATTTTTCTCTCTTTATTGGGTACTACAGACAGAGATCTGGGAGAGCTGATTCTGCTAAGAATTCTCACCCTTAGCTGGCTGCTGCCAGTTTTTCCAGAACCCTATATGCAGGCTTCAAGAGGGGTTTAAAGTAGAGAGTGTAGCTCCAGTATCTACCAGAATTTGGCAAGGTTTTCCATTAATTTTAATTTTAGTTTCCCTTGGCTGTATAAGGCAATAACGTAACAGTTTACCAGAAATTCCCTCAGCGTCTCATCAACTCTGGGAGGGGCCCATACACGGGCCCTCCTCTGACAATAGATATGATGGCATTCATGTCTACAAATCTGTTGAAAATTTTGCATAGGCCTTTTGATGACATTCTCTTTTCCAGTTTCCCAGTTGATTACAACTGAGAAATTCTGGGACGGTATTTTAATGATGGGAGAGTGTGATGTGGGGGCCCAGGTGTTATTTTAGATGACTGGCCTTGGAGCTGTTATAGCTTTAAAGCCAATAGCTTGGTGGATTTTTGTTTACAATCTTGTTCCAAAGTCCTTTCAAAGTGCTCAGCTGTGGTTTGAGTTCAGTCAAACTAGTAGCCTCTCATCCAGTTTTTTTTGTTTTGTTTTGTTTTGTTTAATCTTTTTATCAATCCACTAACCTCAGGACATATTCCATTTACAAACATGGTGGCTAGAGCAGGTTGGGTGACCTCATCTACTTATGAAACCTGGAAAGCCATAGGAAGAGAGCTTCCAGATGAGTTTTAAAGTCTGCCACAAACTCATCTTTCTTTTGTTTGCATGTTTGAATAACAGACCAAGGAAGACACTAGGAATGGCTCTTAAAAGATCAGTTGCTATTATGTCCTGCTTCTTCTGGTCTATAAGGGGACCATGTTGAAGCCTGAAGACTGAGGATCTCAAATATCATTCTCTGGGTTTTGCATTTTGCTTCCTTCATTTTTGTGTTTCACCAGGTCCTACCAGTATGTGCACACGCTGATAAAGATCTGTCAGACCAGGGTCATAGGTCCTGATAATGACTCTAAATTCTTCAAAAAACCTTTGAAGTTTTTTTTTTATCTTTTTTTTTTTTTTTTTTTTTGTTTTTTTTAGTCTTCCCTGGGTTTAGGAAAGTCATTAAGTAGAGTTCTTAGTTCAGTCTTTGACTAAAGAGCAAAAGATACCTGAGGAGAATTGCCTGCAACTTTGGGTGGTTTTATTTTAAACTGTTTAGACGCCTCTTCAGAATGAAAGGCAGTTCAGACAGAGAATTAGTAGAACGTGGAGTAGTCAGGCAAATGCAGATAGAGAGGAGGTGCAGGAGCCATGTCAGCCTTACTGTCTTTTATTTCAGGTACCTCCTGTGTCTTTAATTTTTCATTAACCTTTTGCAATGAATCTTTCAATGAAGTTACTTTGGAATCATGAAGCCTTCTGGAGGCTTCTTCATAACAATTAAAATAGGTATCTCATTCTGTTTTGTTTAATTTGGGAACTCTTGCTTTCAAGGGCACTTCTTAAATGAATGAACTTGTCTAACTGGAGTGTTCCCCATAATGGTCATTGTAATCTTAGCTTGTTTTCAGTAAGATTTTGCCATTTTTGTAAATATCTACAGCTTCCAGGTCTATAGTCTCTTAGAAATAAAATAAGCAGGTGTGCTGGAAGGTGGCATTCTTAACTCTTTAGAATTTAAGAGTTTTTATTGTTACCAATTTATTTATTTTTAATTTTATTTCTTTATTTTAAAAATTATTTTTTAATTCATTTATGTATTTATGTAGCTAAGCTTTTGGAGTCAAACTAGTACTTAAAAGGCATGTGCCGCTTGGTTAGGAATTGTGTGGTGTTTTACAGTCTACTTCACGAAAATTTTCTTAAAATTTTCTTGAGACTGGCTGGTGACCGAGTGTCAGTCTACCTATTCTGTGGTCAACTTATCTTAACAAAGGAGTCACTCTTAGAGTTATGTGGCAAGTGCTCTAATAGCTTTAAAGTGTTCAATTCATGCCCATCAATTTGTGCGGCTTTTTGGCTTCTGAGATCCTTGTCAGCAATAGTCTTTCATACAAAACAAAACAAATACATGTACCTTAACATACCAGCAGTAATTAAAGAAATGTTACTGCATACTGGCCAATAGAAAGCATTGTGCACACTGCCAGCAATCACCAATGTGGACCTGGGTTTGTGGAGAGGATTGAATCAGGAGACACCAAAAGATGGGGATGGCAAACTGATTCCAAACAAATGGGGAATTACAGCTGCCACCAGCAGTTCCCAATATGGATTCTGGGGAAGGATGCCAAGCAAATGGGGAATTGCTGACTAAACTGCCAGCAGTTCCCAGTGTGGAACCTGGGGACAGAACCAAGGGCTATGATTTCCAGTCAATTGGGGAGATGAGAACTGAACCAAGGCCCAGGGGCTTGGGTTCTGAGTGGAACTGTCTGCTAACTCAAACTGACCTGCCCTGCACTGGAAAGCCAATCAGATCAAGAGCTTGACGCAAAGAGAGCAAAGCTCAGGAACAGGAGAAACTTACCCACGGCCTTTGGAAATGGTAAGAAAGACAGAGAACTCAAAGGGTTCGTGGAGTACCATGCCATGTTTCTTGTCCCTGAAGCCATCAGAAGTTTGCTTCTGATCCCACTGCTGCCATTGTATCTGTTTAAAAAATTCAATGGAGTAAGTTTTATAGATCTTACTGGCTTTATTCAATGATTCATGGATTGGGTAGCATCCCATGAGGAGGCAAAAAGGAACTGTACAAAGTGGAAGGCTTTTACAGGCAGAAGGGGGCAGGGACAAGGAAAGAGCAGACTGCCTCATCTTTCTTTGGGGCCAGAAGGGGTTTATCAGGTGGATTATCTCACTGGTGCTGACCAGGAAATTCTAGACTGAACAATTATACTCTTGGAGGAGGCTGAAACTGCATTTAGGTTAGGTACTAAGTCTTGGTTTGGTGACATGGCTTAACACAAGTGACTCCATTTGGGGCCTGTTGTCTCTTTTTTAACACCATCAGTGAATGCTTTGCTCTGCCCTGCCCTCTTAAGAAGTTAATGCTCTAGCCTCTGAGTTTTCATAGCTCTTTATCTAGACCTCTCTTATGACACTGAACATTTCCTTTGTGTATTGAAGTTGTTTGTATTGATGACATTGGATACCCTTTGTTAAAAACTTAATACGCTTTATTTCATTTTATCCTCCTAACGACTCTACGAGAAAGCTACTATTATCCCCATTTTGCAGGTTAGGAAACTAAAGTATGAAGAGGTTAAATAATTTATCCAGGACTGCATAAGTGGTGGAGTCAGGGGTCAAATGAATAGAGCCCTGAGTCCATACTTCTAACCACTACTTCACAAGACACTATTGTGGTTTACTAGACTGAGAGCTCCTGGATGGCAAAAATCCTTGCGTGCTCCAACTTTGCATCTCCCAAAGTACCTAATGCCATCTATTGCATTTTGAAGATGCTCAGTAAAAAGAAGCACATACTTGGTCAAATGTTCCCTTTCTCTCATTAATGGGTGGACAAATTAGTGAGTGTTACATGGTGTTTAGTGCAAATACTGCAGTTTCATTTCCTTACTGCTCCCCCTCCTCGTTTCTCTCTTTTTGCCCCTTTCCTTCCCTCAGCCTTGGAAAGGGCAATGTTATTGGGAAGGGCAGAAGTGGCTTCTTTCTACTCTAAAGAGACCTAAGAGGAGTTCTCCCCGGGGACCAGACACTTCCTGAGTAGAATTTAGGCAGCAGCCCTCTTTAGCTGGCAAATGCTCTACAGTTTGCAACCTCGGGTCATTCCAGAGAATGAACCTTTTGAAATAAACACAGTGGAATGGGGCCTTTTATTATCTCCAGATGGGACTGTGCAGCCTTGGAAGCTGTAGAAATAATTCTGCATGCCTGTATCATATTTCTTTTATCTCCCAAAAGGAAAGAAATTTCCTTTCACTGAGAAGTGGTAACTTGCATTAATTAAAAAGCCAACTTGGATTAATTCTGCGGATTAACCCCACCATCCATATTTTTCTGATTTGCATTTTATTTAACTTTGTATCTCTCTTCTCCTTTTAAAATATTAGGTTGAGTTGAAAATACACACACACACACACACACACACACACACAAACACACACACGTAAAACTGTTGTTTCTGAGTTGCTACCCCAGATTTAGATGTTATTTTATAAAACAGGGAGGAAATCTGAAAGTGGAAATACTAGAAAAGGAAGTATGTTAAAGCATATCTGTAGTATTTTTATTTTTCACTCTGCCTGTTAGTGGTGGCCAGCTGGGTAGCTCCCACATAGAAGATGCCCAATAAACATTTATTCAATGGACTCCATACTTAAAATTTGTGGCTATAACAATATAAAATATAATTTCAAAATTGGTGGTGCCACCTATTGGTGAAGATATAAAGTTTAAACTGATCCCTGACGTAACAAGTTACTTCATGTTTCCCAGTCATTCGTTACTTATTCCGACAGAGAGTCTAATAATAACTGAGAAGCTGGAAGGAATAGTTTGCTTGGTCCATGCAGACTTGAAGCACTAATGTCTTCAATTTGGTTGCTCTCTACTGGGTGCCTACTAAGTGCACACTACTTTGTAAGAAGCCAGAGAAGTAAAGACAGCCCCTGACTTCAAGGAGAATCTTATCTAGTTGGGAAGAGAAGAACCACCTCCTGAGAACAGTCTACAAACACAAAAAAACAATAAATAGCCTGACATTAAAATGTATGATGTCTATTCCATGTATAGGGTTATATTTTATTTATTATATGGTAACCACACTTTTTGGACTTACAGGACAGGAATAAGTCTGTTTTGCTTACCACTTACCCCAGGACTAGCACATCACTTAGAAGGCAATTGATAAACACTTGAATAATTGAATAATTTAGGTCTCATGGTTAGATACATTTAGCATAGAGAATACTTTAAGTCCTGACTGGCAAAACAGATCAGAAAATACATGTGAACACAGGAAGTCATGTGGAGGAAGTGGGGTTTGAGTGCTGGAAAATCCCTCAAGGGATTTATAACCTAATAACAGATGAGGCCACCAGTGTAGGGAAATCTCTTGTAATCTTGGATTTGTGTTTGAACTGGAGATTTTTGTGGTTTGCTTTGCAACCTACGCTTTTTCTTCAATCAGTAACTGAGTTTTGCTCAATCCTGGTGAAGTCTAAAAGCAAAGGAAAATAAGGCAGATAGTAGGTAATTGCAAGGCTGTAAACATACATTTTACTCCTGAAGTCTTACGGGCAGGTAGCCTAGAAAGGTTTTCCTTTTCTCCCTTCCTCCAACACAACTATGTACTTCAAAGCATTCTGGTAATATTTGGTAACATGTATCAAGAGTCTTAAAATGGACATAGTAGTTTTGATCTAGTACTTTTCCTTCTAGGAAAGTATGCTAAGGAAATAATCAGGAATGTGAACAAATGCTTTCTGGAACAAAGGGAAAAATCTATATTCAATATGGAAGCAGTTAAGTAAGTTTTGCTACAGATCTAAAATAATTCTCACATGATATTAAAAAATATGGCACAAAATTTGTATATGTAGGTTACCCCTGGACAGAAGGATTACAGATTGTTTTCACTTTACTCCAGTGTAAAAAAGTCTCTGAATTTAGCTCATCCATTCTGGTTATTTCTGCTTCACTGTCTTTGACTAGACTGTTTTACAACTCAATAAAGAAAGAGGGTTAACAGAGAAAATTGATAGTAATGCAAATATTTCCTGTCCATAGTTATGTAAATGATTCCTACTAATGCAATGCAAATGAATTTTGTTTGCTAGGTAATATAAATCTCTGTAAATCAAATTCATTTGAGCTGCCTATAACATCTTGCTGGCTTCCTCATTAAATAATGAGTTACATAAAATCTTTAATGTGTGTTCATTTGATATTTACATGAATCATGATTTTACCTTTTTTAAAAGCTATATTTAACACTATAATTTCCTTTATTCTTGATTTTCTACCATAAATATGTGTCACCGACTTTTTAGTAAACTTTCAATTTAAGTACATTATGCATGCATACCAAATTAAAACATGCATGTTTTAACTAAGTGTGCATGCAGGCATATGTAAGTTTATAGCTTGACAAATTTTCACAAAATCAATATACCTATGAAACTGGTCTTCAGATCGAGGAACAGAACATTATTACCACCCCAGAAGGAAGGACCTTGTGCCTCCCTCCTAGTCCCTACTACAAAACACTGTCCTGACTTCTAACATCAAAGATTTCATTTTGTTTGATGTTTAACTTTATATAAATGGAATCACATAGTGTGTACTCGTTTGTGCCTGGTTTCCTTTACTCACCACCACATTCAGTAGATCCATCTACATTGTTGCATAAAGTTTTAGTTCCTCATTCTCACTGTGGTATAGTATTCCATTATATGAATAGATTACAATTTATCTCTTCTACTGCTGATGGGCATTCAGACTGTTTCTGGCTTGGAGCTCTTACAAATAGTGTGCTTATGAACATTTCTGTACATATTTTTTGGTGAAAATACGGACACATTACTGCCAACTATCACATGTATTAATTAAAAAACAAAAGAGCCCCCCTAAAGTACATTAAAAATTAGTTTCCCTCTTTTCTCTATAGGCCATCCCATCAATATAAAATTCTTTTGATTAATACACTCTTTTAAAATGTAAATGTATTCCAGAAGAGTTAATCCTCATGTATGCCTTATTGTGAATTTCTGTAATCTAATACTGAGATCAATAGCTAGTTGAGAAGTTTCCACTGGTGTTGGAGAGTGTGAGGAAACCTGGGGCGAGGAGAAAGGAGTGGAAGTTTCGGTGACAGAAGGCAGGGGGAAGAAGCCAGAGGTGGGAGATGTACTGACTTTTTCATTCACTCAAGATCTTGGCTGTTTCCCTTTGAAAAGAATCATGACAATGACTGTTAACATGATTTATGTTTTAAATAGTTTACAGTTGGCAAAGCGCTTTTATATCCATTACCTTGTTTGACCTTGCTCTCACAAGAAGGTTGGTATTCTCATAACTGTTCTTGTTTTAGATGCTTAAAGCTCAAAACTGGATGTCATGGTTGGACTGGTCAGTTAGGACACAATTTCTTCCCCACTAAGGCCAGGCTCCATTATCTACCACATCTAGTGCAACCTCTCCAGGTCAATTTGGAACCCTGCATTAAGTCCCCATCTCAGAAGTAGGGAAAGAGGGAGGAGCAGAAATTATATCTTCACCATCTGTAAAGCGCCCCCAGCAGTGCTGCCAGTCAGATGTCAGGGGAGGCGACTGTGGTGCCGGCCTCCGGGGGTTGGTCAGGCAGAATGGGATTCACCTGAAAACTCCTGACAGGTACTCTCCTGTGTCCTTTGCTTCAGTGCCCTGGGAAAAGATTAAGGCTGATCCATGCCAGCCCCATCAATGGGCTCATCTAACTTGGCAAGCATATTGTTGTTGACAGCTGCCAGATGTGTGTTTTCTTCGAAACGGATTCCATGCAAGAAAAATGCAATTCTTGTTGCCAAGGTATTAACTTGACAAGTAAACCAATTGCAAAACGCTAAAGGGGAACAAAAAGATGTTTTTAGGTTTCCCACTGGGCTCATCAAGTATTGCTTGTCTGCCACTTCCCACACTAAAAGGCCCAACAACTCTGCTGTAGATAGGCTGTGTTTTAGCCTTTTTTCTTAATAAATGTTTTAAAGCTTATTCTTATACCTTAGGACCAGCCCTGTACATCCATAGGATGCCTCTCACCTAATTTGCAGAATAAACAGAGTATGATTCCCATTTTAAGTCTACAAAAATAAAGGCTTTCAGGAGATTAAATAAATTGTTCTGCATCACATAATAAGGCATTAAAACTGGATCCCTAACTTGTAATTAGGTATCTATTCAAGTATCTGTCCTCCGTCAAGAACCCACAGACTTGGGAAGTCTCACTTTCCACAGATCAGAACCATTAACTGCAACCTGGTCAGGCTACCAGTTGGGACCCATTTCCATAGGGTTAGCCCTGCCCAAAGAGCAGCCAGCCCTCAGATGCTTCTTATTCTCCAAGCTTTAAGGATCCGAAGGATTTGGTTACCCCATGGGCCCCTGAGATAAATGTTTGATTATCCTTTCTGGATTGTGAAGTTATTCTCAGGGACAGCCCAACCCTGATTGCTCAATTTTGTAGGCAGAAACACAGATTAATCATCGGTATGTAAGTTCCTTTTCTACACTATCTGAAGTTTCTTGTATGGCTTTTTAATTTATATAATATTCATATAATAAAGTGGTAGCCTATTTAATGTTTCTTCAACAAATGGCAATTTCTCAGTATATTTCAAATTCTGAAAAATATTTTTTTACTGATGAGTATAAATTTGAATTTCTTAAAATTTCATGAAGCATATTTTTCTGCACAAACCATTTACAAAGTTCAAAAGTGTCTCTTATGCTTTAAGACTCAGTTTTTAACTTTGTAAACCACATCTGAGAAACTTGGTGTTTCTGTATTATTCTGTGTTTAACTTCTTTTGTTTTCTATTTTGGTTAAGAGGACAGTAGAAAATGATTTTTCTGGCATTCTTGTTCACTTGGTTACATTTGTATACAGTTCTGATTGCCAGTTGTTCAGATGAAAAGTGACAAGGCAGAATTCTTCAAAGCATTGAAGTTCCTTAAACCTAAGGCTAAATCTTGAATACATTATTAAATTCTTTAATATCCTGATAGCTAGTAGTTTGACAGCAGCACATTTGGCATGCTTTTTTAAAATTTTATTTTTCATTGCAGGTTTACTTGGCAATGTACAGTAAATTTTGCATCAAGTTTTACAAATAAACCATTTAAAAAATAACTTTGTCACTTTTCCCTCATATGATTAAAAAAAAAAAAAAAACAAGCATCTCCTTGTTAGGGAAGCAGGCCTGGGAAAAAGAAAACACAGGAAAAAGAAAAACAGTTGAAGGGTTAGCTATGAATATCATTTGACACAGACTGGGAGTGAGTAAGTTTTGTAAGGTACAAAATTATGATGCTACAGTATCTTATCACTAAAAAGTGTTCCATTTGGGGCAGCAAGAGGAAATGAGATGGTTCTAAGAATAGAGATGAGTCATGAAATCTTGTTGCTTTTGTAAAAGAGTAGGAGCCACTGAGTGCCCACCAGCCAGGTGAAGGTGGAATGAGAGCTACAGATTCTGTTAACATTAAAAAATATATATATAGTTTCCTTATTACAAAAGGAATACTTCCTCATATTTCAAATAGAAAACACGACTGAAGAGAGGGGGGGAGAGAGTAAAAAACACCTTAATATCACCACTGATTACTAATTTCTACACTGGCTTCGCATAGTTTGGGGAATTAACTTCTAAAATCAGGGAGGAATGAGAATTACCCTTGAAAATACCTTAAGTCACTCAGTGTCAGAAAAGAATGTTGCCTCCTCAGCTGTGCACTTAATTAAGTGGTTGTGTTTCTACGCTGTATTATTTACATGTTAACAAACAAATAGAAATGAAAGGATACTTTAATACTTGAATCACACTGGGCATGACCAGATACTACAAACATGAACAGTGTATGAGACCAGAAATGGATCAAATTTCTATCACCCCCTTCAGATTAACTTCCAGTTAAGTTCAAGCTAACTGAAAGACAGGTCAGGCAAAAATCACCTCACTGTTTAAAATGTTCTCTCTCCCTCTCCCTTCTTCCTCTGTCTTCCCTTTCCCTCTTTCTTTTAGTCTTTCTCTTTGCCTTCTACTCTTACCAACTTTAGGTAAATTTTCGTCAAGCTAAATGTAAAATGGTGTGGTGCTACTTTTTTAATACATTTATATCTGTTCATCAATAACTGTTTTTCCTTTTTTGGGGGGGGCAATTAGGTTTATTTCTTTCTTTATTTTTAGAGGTGGTACTGGGGATTGAACCCAGGATCCTGTGCAAGTTAAGCATGTGCTCTACCACTTGGGCTACATATATATACCCTCTCCCCTCTTCAATAACGTTTGAAGTTACAAAAATACACATATACTCATGAAAAAATTCAAATAGTGCAGAAAGTATAAAATAAAAAGTGAAAATCCTCTTTCCCATTCTCTTGTCTCCTCAGCTTTCTTTCCACTTTGAGAGGTGTAGGTGAGGCCCAGAGTTGGGTTGGGGGTGAAATCAGGGAGCATTCCTTTTTGTACTTTTATAAACTGTCTTTTCTGTGAACATGTGTGATTTAAAATAATTTTAGTGGGATTTGGAGAGCAAGAGGAGATTAAATGCACATGCTCAGTCTACCATCTTGAGTCAGAACTTAAAGGGCATTTAAAACCATGCTTATACATTCACAGATTTATTTATTTTACAGAATTGGATTTAACTGATTGATTGATCATCTGTGTTTGTCCTTAATAACTTTTAGACATCTTATCACATGAATATTTATTGATAACATTACTATAAATATAAATAGCACACATTATATAAATGGATTTATTTAACAAAACCCTTACTGTTGACTGCTTAGGTTTCTTTTATTATTTCTGTGTGATGAACATAGCTTGGATGATCTGCCAAGTAGCTCAATCTTTGTATATATGATTAATTACTTCCTGAGGATAGAATTCAAAAATTGAAATTATTCACCAAAAGATATGTGCATGTTTAAGGCCTTTGCGTGTATGGGAGCACTTTGCTGTTTTTACATTTTAACTGCGCAGTCTAGAAGTTAACAATGAATTTAGCTTCTTTTGTAGGGTGGGACACTGCTTCAAACTGCTTTCATGTCAAGATCCGCCTCACCTTCCTATGTGGGAGTTCCCAGCATCAGGCTTACGGGGGTAGAAACATAATCCTCCCCTTCTCAAAACTGGAGTGAGTCATTATCAGCTTTCCTTTCTCCACCCTTACTGAGTCCATACACATCCCTGCCTTTTTTTTTTTTTTTTTTTAGAATCCAGCCTAAGGGTTCCATTGGAGTGGAACTGGGAAAAGGCATCTGTTATAGGTCATTCTTGCTTCTGGGTTGGAATTTACCTCATCTCTTGCACAGAGCCATCTTAAGATATGCTATTGTTATCTTAAGAGCTAACTTTTAAAAACTTAACCAATATAATGAATTAAAAAAAAAAACTCCACAAGTCTTTGAAACTGTTATCAATAAAAATGGTTATTACCTTTTAAAACATGAACTTGGGATGGACAGTTATTTTGTCAGATTAATAATGTGGATTCTCTGACACCTGGGTAGACTGCCCATCTGACGTGTGTTCCCTCCCATTTGAACTCTAGGCGGCTTCCACAGACCTTCTTGCAACATGAAGAAAACCCAGCACAGGGGCCTGCACGGGCACACTGCCCCCCCCCCCACCCACCCTTTCTGTTTGTCTTGCTATTGCTACTATCATACTACCACCACCACCAAGAGTCTAGCAATGGTTTTAAAATGTGTAATGTGGTCATTATGGCTGGTCACAGTACTTCCTAGATTAAAGAGCAAATGTAACAATGAATTTTCAAAAACTGTAGTGGTACACACTGCTTTAAACATAAAGCACTTTCACATATCTGATGTGACCTTATAATTCTCCTATTAAACAGTTATTAAGACCCCATTTCACAGATAACAAAACTGAGGGATGGAGGTTAAAATTCCTCAAGACAAAGCTTAGAGGTATCTTCCATTTCAGTACCCTCTCCTTCCTGCAGGTGCTGTGTCCATGGATCCCATCCTACTGAAATTGCTCTTAATCTAAGAAGGAAGCAGCAAAATAAACTGATCACTCTCTGGGGTTAGGGATTTACGTTTCTTCTTATGAAGCCCTGGCATTCTGCTTTCCATCAGGATCATGGACTGTTTGGTCAGGCTGCTGTACCAGACCTACGTGATGAAGTGGAGAAAACGTTCCCATTTACTCTTCTCTAGGACTAAACTCGTGGTCACAGAAATCTAGGATGAAATGTTCCAGTAAAAGTAGTTCCCGCAGTAGGTTATCCTACATTCAGCTAATTAGGGATTCATTTTTTTTTTCAGGAGATTCCAGATAAACAAGGGTAATTAGAACTTTGTAAAATGCCGCTGTAAAGTCTTAAATGATCCCTACCAGAGAGATCTGCTTTCTCTGAAGCGGCTAGAGGCAATAACTTGCCTAAGGTGAGAACTAGCATCAGGACAGAGACAGCTACCTCATTCTGGAAGAGTAAAGAATAGAGAAAATACCAGATGAAAGGGCCATCAAAACAACAATAGCTGTTCATATATCTGAGTCCCAAGTGTCAAATCAATGGTTAGTGATCAAAGCACTTAGGTTTCTCTCTAATTAAGTTAAATTCTATTTGTGTTTCCTATGAAAGGGACTCTTGTATTTCTTTTGCTCCCTATCCCATCCTCATCAGAACTTGTGTTGGACATGTAGCTGGTGCCTACACTTGCATCATAAGTTGAATAGGAAGATTGAGATGACTAACATGTCTTGGTATGATGGATCTTTGCAAAGATAAATTCTGGAGGCAAGTGAAGATGATAACAAGAGGTTTGTATAAGATCTGAGAGGCAGAACAAGGATGGGCAAATGGATTATTAACAAGAATTCACACGAAAGAGTAAAGAGAATCAATCCACAGCAAAAGCTTCAGCACTAATGAGATATAAGGGCTTTGGAGATACTACCTAACCTCAATGTCCTCATCTATAAACTGTGGATAATAATAACAATTATCACATAGCATTATTATGAAGATTAAATAGAACAATGCATATAGAATAATTAGAAGAGTGCCTGGTAAATAGGAATTGGAAGAACCTCGGGGCAACGGCTGCCAGGTGCATCTGTGCATATGATCAAACTTCTAGGGATCCCAGAAACAATGGAAGACTCCCAGGCATAGGGGACCATGGGGCCGCTACAGTGTGTATCGATCCCCCTTGGCCATATCACTGTGAACTATTTAGGACCAGCTAAGATACCCACTCTGTTCCAGAAGCCTTGGCTCTGTGTAAGCTCCTAAAACTGTGTAGTCTGGCTTGGAAATGACCATTTCAGAATGACCTGAAATAACCAGTGTTACTTTCCTAATGTCCCTGAGACATGGGGACAAAAATTGAGTTGAATAATAAAAGTCATATTTCACAACGCACTTCAGCTATTTATTAGGGAACCAAAGGATATATCCAAATGTCAAAGGCAAGAGCGGGGATTTAATCATAAGGTGGCTGAGAAGAATTTTACTCTAGATACATTTTATTATTCTGGGGGCTATCCCGTAATTTCTAGAGGAGGATCCTATGGGGAGAAGTTTGGCTGTAGGGAAGCTAGGGAACTTCTTTTAAAACCTCCTTTGTGTAAAACCTTACATCAGATTGAGACATCAATTGTTCCGCATGAAGAAAAAATGGCCAGAGGTGGTTGTGCCTCTAAGTGGAGACAGGTAGGGTGAAGGAGTTTGTTTAACTTCTCCTCAAGCCTTTTATTTATTTTTCCAGTTTTACTGAGATATAATGACATATATCTGTACAAGTTTAAGGCGTACAGCATATACATTATATAGACTGAGAGATGACTACCACAATAAGTTTAGTCAGCATGCACCATCTAACATAAATATGATCAAAAGAAAAAGCAAAAACAAGGTTTTTTTCCTTGTGACAAGAACTCTTAGTATTCACTCTCTTTTTTCCTATGTACCAGGTAGTAGTGTTAATCATAATCATCATGTTTTACATTACATCCCTAGTACTTATTTATCTTACAACTGTAAGTTTGTACCTTTTAACCACCTTCCTTGAATTTCCCTTCCTCTGAGGTAACCCCTTCTGGTAACCACAAATCTGATCTCTTTTTCTATGAGTTTTTTTTTTTTTTTTTTTTTAAGATTCCACATATAAGTGAGATCATAGAGTTGTGCCTTTCTCTGACATATTCCACTTGGCCAATGCCTTCAGTGTCCATCCATGTTATTATAAATGGCAGGATCTCCTCTTCTATGGCTGAAAAGTATTCCACTACACATATATCTCACGACTTCTTTATCCATTCATCCATCGATGGACACTGAGGTTGTTTCCATGTCCTCAAGCCCTTTAGAACAATGTCTTGTACTTGACTGCACTTTCTTAGACTGGGTAGTAAAACTACAGATCTTTAAAAGTATCCTAATATTTACATTTACCCACCAAGTCTAACCTTGGGCTTCTTTTCATTTATTTGAAAGCAGACCAATTCTTGCTGTAATTTTTGAAAAAGAACACAGTGCTCTTGCAACAGTGATGACATTCCAATAGTCAAGGTAAGGAAGAAGAGGCAAAGAGACTGCCTGAGGGGAACTGTTGTCATCAGGGAGGTGTGGAATGTGGAAAATCGCTATCACACAAAGTCATACTGAAAAGAGGTTCGGTAAAACTCACGTTGGAGCTCCATGTCTCACAGTGTAAAAACTCGCCTAGGTTAACTGTGTTAGGGATGGTCTCTTGGCGCTATGCATTCATTTTCACCAACTTCTATAGATGCCCCATCCCCAATGCACAGTAGTACAGGAGTTGGAAGGCTCAAAACTATATTTCATACTTTTTATCATATACAAAAATCAATACCAGATGAATTGCAAATCTAAATGTCAACAGTAAAACAACCTTTCACAGGAAAACATAAGAGAATACCATTATAACCTTGGAGTCAGCAATCTTAAATTGGATACTCACAAAATAAATGGACCATAAAGGAAAACCTCTGATAAACTGAACTACGTCAAAATTATGAATGTCTCCATCCAAAGACACTATTAAAGGAGTGAAAAAAATAGGCCACAGAGAGGCAAAAGGTGTTCCCAATACATGTACCCCTCTCAAAAGACTCATTTTCAGAATAAAGAACCACAAAACCAAGAAAAAATCAGACAAGCCAATAGAAAATTGAGTGAAAGACTTGAACAGGCACTTCGTGGAAGAAGATATTCAAATTATCGATAAACATAAGAAAAGGTGTTTCACTTGTGAAACATCAGGTAAATATAAACTAAAGCCACAATACAATTTCAGTATGTTGCATTAGCCTTTCAACAGAATGGCTAAAATGTGAACCATGGAAAATACAAAGTTTTGGTAAGGACGTGGCACAGCCATTACTTTGGAAAACTGTGTGGCAATATCTACTTGAGCTACACATATGCGTCTCCTATAACCCAGAAATTCCATGCTTACATATCTAACTGAAATGCATATGTTATGGTTTATAGCAGCATTGTTTGTAATAACCCCAAACCAGAAACAATCCAAATGTCCAGGTGCGGCAGAATGCATGTTTTGTTTTATATTCATATTGGAATACCATATAGCAATGAAAATGAAGATACTATTGCTACACACAACATGGATGAATCTCACAAATATATTGTTGAGTGAGAAGAGCCAGTCATAAAAGAGTACATGCTGTATCATCTCACTTTGTATAAGGTTCAAAAATGGGAAAAATTGCTCTATGGTGTCAGAAGCCAAGGTTGTAGTTAACTTCAGGGAAGACTATGCCTAGAAAAGAGCATGAGTGAGGCTTCTGGTGTTCTAGGGATTTCCTTCTCTCCATCTGGGTTCTGGATACATGGGTATGTTCACTTTAGGAAAGTTCATCAAGCTGACTGATTGTGATTTGTGCATTTTTGGGTGTGTATGTTATACTTTAATAAATATTGGCATATAGTTTAAAAAAAACTAACTGTATGAATTAGATTTTGCCAGTCAGAGATAACGATGTGAGATTTGGAAGGTAAAAGGAAGATGGAGGCTATTTTCCCTGCCTGTTAGTTTTCCCTGTTAGTTGCTGATGTGCATACTACATTAGGTACAATTTTCAGTGGCTAGATTTCATGTGCCTCTGTATTGTCACTACTTCCATTGGTGAGAAGTGGCTGTGATGATGGCAATGGTCTCCATAGCTTTCTGACCCCTAGACTGTTGCTATATAGTCTGGCCTGGAAGCCGAAGGACAGCTTTCCTAATTGTTTTGAGAGCATATAATTCTTTGTATTCAATACCTAGAGGGGTGTCTGCAATGAACCCCAGTTGATATATCAATGAATAACACAATTGATAGGCAATGTAGTAGATTACCATGGCTTTAAGAGTCTTCGGAAAAGGAAGTTACCATTGGCAATCCTACCACCTAGGATCATCATTCTCATAAAAAGTTGTGCTTTAGAGCTAACTTAAATCTATTCTGTTGCACTGTAAAGCCATTTGCTTCAGAGGATATGCTGGTTTCTGGTGCCATTCAAAAACAATTCTTGGGGCATCCTTTGTCCTCTCTTCACAAGCCACATAATGCCAGTTCTTTGAAATTTTCTTTACATGTTCTGCAGTTCTTCCTAGTTGTGGATATTTGAATGAAGTATTTATAGAAAGACTGTCTATTCTGGTAGGATTAGCTGTCCCTTTCTTTTGGTTATACTCCCGGGTTCACGCTTGCTTATCTAACCAAAGCCCTATACTGCTGACTCAAATTTAGTTTATGGTCCAAGCCCAGTATCCTGTTATTACTAGCCAAAATTTCCCACTGATTGAGGTAGACTCGTAGAAGACTGAAAAATAAAACTTTTCAGCCATAAGTTAAGAGTTTTCAACTGGCCTTCCAGTACAGAGCAATATTTAATATAACAGCTTATAACAGCGTAAATCAGCAGCCTAAAGAAAAATTAGTTCATAGGCAAAGAGGGATTACTGAACTATGGATCTGTTTGCTTAAACAGTCTCTATACACCAGGAAACTGAAGCTAAGATACCTACCCAGGCTTCTAGTCTGTGCTTATTCTTAATCCTCGTGCTGTTCAAAGTGTGGTCCTCGGACCAGCAGCATAAGCACCGCCTAGGAACTTGTTAGAAATGCAGAATCTCAGGCCTCAAGACCCACCAGATCAGAACCTGCATTTTAACAAGAGCTCCAGGTGATTTGCATGCACATTGAAGTTTGAGAAGATACAGGCAAAAGCACCACTGGTTCTTGTTCTATTTAAAATCTTGCTAAATTACATTGCATTGAAAATCTGATCTCTTTTGGGCAAGACCTGTGTTATTACAGGACTTGGTCTAATAGATTATTTGAGTAGCTAGACTAAAGAAAAAGACAAATTCTCTCTAATGATCTCTGGAAAAGGAGGGCATCTATTTGAGCTGTGCTAGTACATATGCAGATTTTAACCTTCTAGAAAAATTAATAGCCTATTTGGTGGTAGCATGTCCTGCTATAAGTGCAATAAAATGAAAGTATTTAAATGGATATTTAAACTATGCAGTCATCAGTGATTTAGTTTTCAATTACACAAAGGTAATTACACTAGAATTCACCTCATTCACCCTTCCGTGAGAAAATGCCGGAGTGTTGTAATAAGCTGATGTTTTCAGGCAATGAGTGATCTCCACTCCTTGTTGGCTAGGAGCTGACTTCATTTACTTTAAGCAGTTTAGGGTGTATGCTAAGAATATAAATGATGGAAACACCCTTCATGACCTTTCTCACAAAGGATGCCTGAGGACACAGGCCCAGCCTCTCAGAATGGGGAGGGCTCACACAGCATGCAAATTTGGCCCTTGAGAAAAGAGTGGGACTGTGGCAGAGGAAAGCTCCACAGCTGGGCTCTTCTATGACACCAGTTCTCAAAATTTGTGTACAGAGGGCTTCTGGGGTGCTGGTCACATTCTATTTCCTGATCGGAGTGCTAGTGACATGGATGTCTTCAGTTTATGAAAATTCACTGAGCTATTCAAATATAATAAACACACTTTTCTATGTGTATATTATACTGCAATAAAAAATTCAAAAGTGCAGAAAGTTAGAGTTGCAGAAGAGCAAATTTCTGTCCTCTCTTCGCCCTATTCACATGCAGGTTATCTGTGCTCCTTACTTTGAGAAACACTGCCCAGAGCAGTCCAGGGGCTATAATCAGGGAAAACTGATGACCAAGCTTCATTTACCCAACATACTCATGCAGGTAGACAAGTAAAACCAAACAAGTTATAATGCCTAGTGCAGGGTGTACTGTGGTCCAGGGGCTACATAAACACATTTTTCTGGTGTTCATAGCATCCTTAGGAGGACAATGGTATCTCCATTATACAGATGCGGCAAATGGCACCCACAGAATAGGGTGAGCTGGGAGGCCATGTCAGGTGTATAAGACCAAAGCCTGTCTTATTTTTACCAGCACTACGGCTGGGCAGTTTGAAGAAGTAAATAAGTCATAAGAACAGCCTGAGGGAGTGAGAGTGGATAGAGGAAGAACATAGGATTCTTCACCAAGACAGTAGATAATCACTGGGAGCAGACTGCAAATAGGGACCTCTGGTGTTTTTAGAATCTTCTGGTAGGTAGACAGCAGTTTCTCAGAAGCTATGCCCTAAGACTACACCCGTGGAATCTCTAATTACCTGGAGAGGGTCCTGGACCATGTCCCAAACTTGGTTGAATATCAGAATCACCATTCACTGGCTCTATCCTAGAGATTCAGACTCAGTACATTTGGGGTGAGGCCTGAAAAGCTCTTTAAAAAACCACCTGGGTAATTCTGATGATCATCTGGGCTTTGGACCCATGATTGTAGTCACCCTGAACACATGAATCAGACCTGGACTGATCTTGGGAGTAGTTCATCACAAGCCAACCAGGGGAAAGCAAAGGGCTCATTATGACTGCCCCCAAACTGAGTAAATGTAACCAAACTTCAGGCCAAGAAACAAAACAGAATAAAAAGAAACTTGCAATCATGAGACGGAAACGTGTGACTAGTTTAGGCCTGCAAACAAAAGGTCTGCGCCTGTTGTGTCCCAGGCATTACACGTAACTGGAGTTCTTCCCCCCAGCCTGTTCACAAGGAGAGCAGCATCTAAAGGTTAAAAAAAAAATTTTAATTTACCTTTTTAAAAAATTGAGATATAATTGATATAGAACATTGTGTTAGTTTTTTTGAAGTTATTAGCTTAGAAAAAGTTTATTTTGTGCTTAGAATATTTCCATCACAAAATTATTACACATCTAAGCTCTTCAATGGTAGAATATTTAATATTCTAAAGGAGAGGCCTTTAAAGAAAACTTCTGTACATTATAATACTGTAAGTCTAATGGATTCACGCAGCAGCAGAATCTAGACAAAAGGGGGCATTACAGAAATCGTCTACTACCAGAATGTAAAGATGATCTATTCTGGATATTTATGGTTTTTCTCCTTCCTGTAGCTAATACACTTCTCTACTGCCACCCCACACACCCTGCCCCCCCCCTTCTGCTGTAAGGTGAAAACTCTGTCCTAACTCTTTAAGGAGTGAAAATACAGTAA
Organism: Camelus bactrianus; assembly: GCF_048773025.1. Classification (NCBI taxonomy): domain Eukaryota; kingdom Metazoa; phylum Chordata; class Mammalia; order Artiodactyla; family Camelidae; genus Camelus; species Camelus bactrianus. The sequence continues at coordinate 57,436,852 of NC_133543.1, forward strand.
ATGTCCCATCCTGCTGATGTAAAACACCACACAATAGAAAGTATAGTAAATACAGAGTTTGTCTTTTTGAAACATCAAGCATACGCTGACTTTGTAAAGTCAATTAAGAACTTGCTATATGAAGACAATTTTTAAAATATTACGTTAGTTTTTTTTAAAGTATTACACATGGGAGTCAAAAGATATAAATTTCCACTTATAAATAAGTCATGGGGATGTAATGTACAGCATGGTGACTATAGTTAATAATACTGGAAAAAAAACAAACAATAAAGCAATTTAATATCTCAGACCTCAATATGAAATCCTTGGCCCCGGCTGTTTTTACTTTAGAAGTTTGAGAATTTTGAACACAGCAAAAACAGACTTTGCAAAATTTAAGAAGACGGTAGAGCAAAGGTAACAAGATCCAAGGGCAACTTCTGCCACCCCGAACTAGTTTAGTCTACATTTAAACCATGAACTTAAACAGCTTAGACTTCCATTTGACCCCAGTGTTCAGTGGTGAAAGTACAGAGGTGATTATGTACAGTCAATAACTTTCCTATCTCATCTGTCAACCAGAATAAATAACTAAAAGTGATAAGTTGATAAAGTGCTTTTTTTATTGGAGAGTTAATAACTTACTCTAAAGTAGACTTTAGTTACTGGACCTTGCTAACAACTGACATATGAATTAATTACCTTAAATCACTGCCAAGTTTAATCCCCATACAAGTTTTAAGGAGAACTTCACAGCACTCAAAGCTGGAGGAAATATTAATGATGTAAATGATAGAGCACAATGAAATCTATTATTCATCAGTATAAATGGGAACAAAATACAGTGAGCAATACAGTAAGCCTAGAATTCAAACTAATCGGGTTTATGAGAACTATCTCAACTCAAAACATGTTCTCATCCTAAATCCTTGTCTCATTTCAGGAAACAACCCTTGTTCCTCATGTATGAGATTAGTGTCCTATGTTTTCTTTCTTTCCATGTGTGGAAGTGGGTAAAGAGATCTTTTAGCCAAGAAATATATTTTGGGCCCAAACACTAGACAGATGATCAATCTCCACCAATTTTATTAAAAAGTTAATATCACTCTTCTGGATAAAAGAAAAAAATGAGGAAAAAAAGGGGAAATAAGAACACATACCCAGAGATTAAGGAGATCCTTTGTGTGATCCCAGTTTCTATTTATTTAGATTTCTGTTTCTTTTCTGGGTGAAATAACTCTAACAGGAAAGAATGCTTTCAGCTGCAAGTAGAATTGTCTAAATGGCTCTAGGAGAACAAAACAATTGTCAAAATGCTTCTATTATGAACTTTTTAATTTAAAAGTGTCATAGTAACCTGAGATGTAACCTATTACTTATCCCTTTAGAAAAGAAATTATCAATATCAGAAAAAAAGGTATTTGAAAATCTCTTACACCCTCACATTTATGGTCAATTCATTTTTGACAAGGGTCTCAAGGTAATCCAATGGTGAAAGAATGGTCTCTTCAATAGAAGGTTTGGGACAACTATATATCACATGCAAAAGGATATAACTGGACATTTACCCCATACCAAATACAAAAATTAACCCCCCAAAAGCAAAGACCAAAATGTAGGAGTTAAAACTGTAAAAGTTTAGAAGAAAAATCTGTGACTTTAGATTAGTCAATGGTTGGTCAGATATAACACCCAAAGCACAAGCAACAAAAGAAAACAGATAACTGACTTCATCAAAACTAAAAATTTTGTGCTTCAAAGGACACCAGCAAGAAACCTATAGAAGGTGACAAAAGATTTGCAAATTATAGATCTGATATGAGATTTGTTTCCAAAACACATAAAAAAATTTTTTTAAACCTCCATAATGAAAAGACAACCCAATTTAAAAATGGGCAAAAGATCTGAGTAGACATTTCTCCGAAGAAGATATACAGATGGCCAAAAGCACAGGAAAAGATGCTCAACATCATTAGCCTTCAGGAAAATGGCAATCACAGTCACAGTGATTCCCTCACACACATTAGGATGTCTAGAATAAAAAAGACAGATAATAAAAAGTGTTGGTGAGGGGCTGAAGAAATTAGAACCTTCATCCATTGCTAGTGGAAATGTAAAATGGTGCAACCATTTAGGAAAACAGTCTGGCTTTCTCAAAAGGCTAAACATAGAGTTACCATGTGATACAGCAATTCCCTTTCTAGGTATACAACCCAAGGTACATGAAGACATATGTCCACACAAAAACTTATATATAAATGTTCATAGTGGCACTATTTATAACATTTAAAAAGCAGAAACAATTCAAATCCCATTAACTGATAAATGGATAAATAAAATGTGTTATATCCACACAATGGATTATTATTCAGCAATAAAAAGGAAGTACTGATACATACTCAAACAGGAATGAACACTGAAAACATTACGCTAAGTGAAAAAAACCAGTCATGAAGGACCACATATTGTATGATTTCATTTACCTGTAATATCTGGAATAGTCAAATTATAAAGATTGGAAATAAGATTAGTGTTGCCTAGGGTGGGGGTAGGGAGTATTGGGGGAAAATTGGGAGTGATTGCTAATGAATATGGGGTTTCTTTTGGGTGTGATGAAAATGTTCTAAAATTGACTGTGGTGATGAGTGCACATACATGTGAATATCCTAAAAACCACTGAATCTTATGCTTCAAATCGTTGAATTGTACAGTTTATGAATTAAATCTCAGTAAAGCTGCTATTTAAAAAAAAGGTAGAAGAGACATTTACTACATCCAAATAGAAGTATTTAAGATCCAATGCATGATTCCCTATGCTTTCTCATTCCTTGCCACGGCAGTCACAGAAGCACATATTGATAGGAAAGTGCTATAAGATCAAAGCAGTTTAAATACAGAGCCAGCACATGAAATAAAACTATTCTAGAGATTCACCCAGACCCACAGCTGACTCTGAGTAAAATAATAAGGTTTTGTGTGTTCAAAAAATAAAATAAAATAAAATAAAAGAGAAAAGAAACCCACTTCATTTGGATTTAGTGTTAAAAGAGGATTTAGAAATAGTCCCTCTAGCCCAGGGTTTCTCAAATCCTTAGTATTATTGACATTTTGGGTTGGATAATTCTTTGTTATGGGGGGCTATCCTATGCATTGCAGGATGCTTAACAGAATCCCTGGCCTCCTCAGTTGCGACAACCAAAAATGTCTCTAGACATTGTCAAATGTCCCCACTCCCCCTGCCTGTTGAGAACCACTGATTTAGTCTAACATTTCCAAAAGAGTGTTCCTTAGAACATTCATTTCACCCATTACTGCAAAAGAAAAGGGTTGCACAGTTTAGTAAGTGTGGAAAACAGAAAGCTAAATGAATTCTTATTCCCCCTCCCTGTCCCCCACCTCCTCATTTTACAGCAGTAGAAGATCCAGAACAGTGCCTTGTGTCACTTAAGGAATAACCTAATCACAGCTCTGAGTTAAGAGCTTGGTCTTTTCGAATCTAGATCAATGGTCTCTTGACTCTTTTAGAAACTGGGCCTCCCACTTCTCAATTCAATATCTGCCAAATAAAGCTTTAATATTTGTTGGCAGATTGTAAACTACTATTGGAAGGTCCTAGAGGTCATATCCCATTCTGAGATTTAAGATGTAGTAGAGGGCTTGTCAAGGTGTAAATGGAATGAGAGCAGTGGGTCAGGTCAGGCAACCCGGAGGCCATCTTCCCTCTCTTCTTTTAGTTTAGTGACCAAACATTTTCAGCTTTACCTGATTCTATTCCTTTAATTAAGATCTGATAATGAAGGAGTGAAGGTATAAGGCATGGACTTGCAGGAAAGGTCTCAAGTTTAGCATTAGTCAGACTGAATAAATCAGTAAGTGTCTGGAACATATGAAAAAGATGTAATAAATAACATCCTCAAAATCAGAAGGGATATACTGAAGATGTGTTTCATTGTTTATCTGATGGGGCTTGTACTCAATGCCAAACTCTGTATTTTAAATGTCACAGTAGGATGAAAATATTCACATATGCTTTTGGGAAATTCAGCTTAAATATATGCATTAGTAAAACAGGGAAATATACTCTATCAAATGACATAAAATGATATTAAAATTAGGGAAAGGGCTAAGGCTATCAAAACTTTTTGGAAATCCAAACAGGATTTTAAATGGATTTTTATTTCTTACCATCTAAGGATACAGTTTGGACCTAAGTATATGTCAAACAAAGTTAGAATAATAATTTTACAGAGCTATTCTTCACAACAGGTAAATAATACATCGCATTATTATTATGTCAGACTGCCCCTGACATTTGTGGGACCAATGGAAAGAGTACAAATGGAGGTCTGTATTTCATGCCTAACTATGTAAAAGTTACAAATAAAATATGTTCTATTTTCCTAAGTTGATAATTCTATCTTCCTAATGATCGGAAGACCAAGTATGAATGTGTAATTCTTGAACTCCTTGGAGTTCTCCAACAGAACGTGGAGGCCTGGGGTAGACTGGACCCCAGGCTGAAGCTGCCCCTCTTCTCTTCCATCCCTGGCTCTGACTGAGAAGGGTCTCTCATGCATGAGTGTGGGCACCCCAGCCCACACGTCTATGCCCTGAGTACATCCCCTGGTGACCTGCAGGCCAAGGAGTGAGTGTACTGGTGGCATGGTCTGCCCTCGAGAGGTCAGGACTGGGGAGAAAGTATAAGCCGGCCTGCAGGTGGGCTTAGGGCATTTGGGCAAGGAATTCTGAGGTGATCCAAGGAATACAGAGTGTGGTCTCGTGGGAATCCAGGTGGGTTCTGAGTGGGCACATCCTCATGGTGGTGCGGGGCACAGCCAAGGAGGGCCAGAGCAGGGCCCTCTAAAAGCTGAAAGGTATATATCAGCAGAAGCCCACAACATACTGGAATGTGACAATTAGTCGCAGACATGGAATCCTGGCGCATACCTTTAGCAGGAGGAGGGAGGCCAGGTCAAGCTTGTCCAGACAGGGAAGATGGTTCATGCCTCACCTGCCCCGGAGGGTTCACAGAAGCTTATCAATTCCTGGCAAAGTAGAACAGCCCAACCTGGGAGAGTCTGCCCAGATTTGAATGCTGGTTTAGTTAATGACGTAGAGGGGCATTCACCTTTATACTTTGTGGGGAAAATGTTTGGAAGATTCTGGTGTTACTTTTATCAGGGCCACGGAACTCTGTCCTCCTCATTGTGAGTCCTGCTACCTCACCCACCGCTGCTATCATAGAGCCAAGGACTCATCAGCCCTCACTTGCCTTCCTCTCAGCTTGTGACTAGTGTTGATTTCGGCAACAATCCTAGTAAGTGCCCTCATCCCCTTGATCTTTCATCCACTCCTATCTTTGTACTCCCCACCCCAAATAAAATCCACTGTGGACTTTCTGTTTCTGCTCTAAAGCAGAAGATGTTGCTGGAGGAAATCTGGAAATCTGATCCCAGTCAGCTGACTGGTTCCAGGTGAGCCCTCACCACCAACAGGCATGGTCTGATTTTTCAATCAAGATACAACATTCCCTGCCACATTCTCCTTTTCTAAATCTTTTCTACTTCCCTCAGGCCACAATCCTACCTCCTGCATATCACTTTCCCATCTTGCTTGATGGAAGAGATCAAGATTCTACAATGTAAGCTTCCTCTTTCTGCTTCTTCTCTGTTAAGGACTATTGAAACAATATATTTCCTCTTCTCCTTCCCTCTCATTTCAGAGGAAGAAGGGAACGCTCTCCTTTCTAGTTTGTTTTTCTCTTGGGTCCTGAGTCCATGGATTCTGCAAACGTGCATGGTCCCTTCTCTGTCCTACATCTTCTGTTTCTCAGTATCCTAGTTTTCTCATTTACTCTTCACTCCATCAGAACATCCAGTTTCTAGGCCGGACTTCTGCTCCTCCTCCCCCCAGTCTATCAGTGCCTTCCCAGCTCACTTCTATCATTACTGAGCCTAGATGCCATTGTCCATCACTTAGAACATTCCCTTTAAAGCATCATCAATCCCCTTGCCCCTTGGTTCTTCTAAGCCATCTTCCTAACAAACCCCAAGTCTTGGCTCAATCCACCACCACCCTTCTCAGCTCCTGCCCAAGTTGTTAAAGAAAATCACACAATTGTGTGGAGTACTGCCAACACCAATTTTGGTCTCTTATCACCTCAGTTATACTCTCATGGTAATAATCCTTATACTTTTTCTTCCTTGCTTAATCCCCTCTCCTACTTCTCTTGGTAATAAATTTAACCCTATAGCATTCTCAATCCCTATCCTTTCACTCATTATCTTCCAATCATTTCTTTCCTTCCCTCCCTCCCTCCTTCCTTCTTTCTACTTCCTTTCTCTTTCTTTCACATTCATCAATATCTGGATGTGCCTTATATTCTTCTTCCTTTTGTCTTCTACATTTTGCCATTTTCTTAACTCAGGCCTTCACCATCTCTGCCTGGCCTTTGTCAATTGTCTCCTGAATGGTATTCACTGACACTAGCCTCATCTCTCTCCAGTTTGTCCTGGATAGCCTTCTCAAAGGGATAGCTTCTTGGGGAAGGGAAGTAGAGGGTGAGCTGGGGTAGGGGAGGAGGGAAAAGCCAAAGGAGACGGAGACCCCAAATTTGGAAGCCAAAAAGGGACATTGAGGGGAGAATAGAAATGCTTGCATTTAAACCCTCTCCTTTGTCTCTTCATAAAATTTTCAGTCAAGGGTAGGCGGCAGTGGCAGGGTTGGTGGGATGGGAAGGAGGGTGTAGCTCAGTACTAAGTGCATGCTTAGCATGCACGGGGTCCTGGGTTCAATCCTCAGTACCTCCATTAAAACCTAATTCCTCTTCCCCTAAACAGAACAAAGTCTATTGAAAAAATATATATAAAAAATTTTCCATCAAATCTGCATTTCTCACCTCTGTTTTATGGAGTTGATTTGCTTTTAGAGAAACAACAAAGTCCTGCTTTAAGGCAAAAGACAGTACACATGAAGCCAGATAAATCGGGCTTGTGTGTTCAATTCTTCTTCATTCACTTATTTCTTATTTACTGAGCACCTACCACATGTCAGGCACATGCCAGGTGCTGGAGGGTGAACAGTGATCAAGACAGAGACAGTCTTGCTTTAAAAGCATTTACAGTCTAGTGGGAGAACAGACAAATAAAACAAATTGAAATATGATAAGTGCTATGACACGCGAAGGTTATGGGAGTGTGTGGATAGAAAACAGCAAAGTCAAGAGTGGGAAGGAGGTCAAAGAGGACTTCCCTAGGGAGGTGGCATTTAACCAGAGACCACAGGAATGTGCAGGAATCCACCAGGTGCAGGGAAAAGTTGGAGAAAATCTTCTAGGAATGTGACAAAGTCCAGAGGCAAAAGAGAGCATGGTGAGCCCAAGAAACTGAAAAAAGAGAAGTTGTGGGAAATGAGGTGGGAGAGGTAAGATCTGGGGACAGATCTTAAATACTAAGTCAAGTTTAAAAGTTTACACTTTATCCTAAAGGCAATAGGAAGCTATGGATGGGCTTTTAGCAGGTGAATGACCTAATCCGATTTATGATTTTGAAAGAACGTGAGACAGGAAGATATGTGAAGTATTAATGGAATGTACTCTCTCCACTCATCTCTCTCCTTGGGCTCTGAGCTACCAATCTGCACCCTGCCTCCCCACCAACACACACACACATACACACACACACACAGAGTCACACCCCTACACTCCACCAGACTCTGGTTAGTAGAGTGAAAAGCACATTAATTATTGTGGAGATAGTCTGCTGCTGAGAGAGACACAGATGCTATACCACAAGAGTCAAATACAAAGGACGCTGCACTTTAATGAGGAGATTAAACAATTCACACAAATGCATAAATGTGAATTGATTTTTTCCCTCTGTGCTGGGAGGGGAGAAGAAATGACCTGACGTGGAAGGGGAAGTGCTAGATAAAAGGAAGAGATATTCCTGGGTTGCTGGCTGAGGTTGCAGGGATGTGGCTGCCCCTCTTCCAGGTGAAGCTGTATGGTAGCTGCATGTGCACCTAGCCAGCGCATCACCACCCATCAGAGCCAGCAGGGTCCAAACCCTCGAGGGCACACTGGGCCCTGCCCATCAGAAGAGGATAAACAACAGCAGCATTAGCAGCTGGCACCGACATCAGGACCATGGGAGACGAGACAAAGTGAGTAGTCCGCACTCCATAGCAACATGCAGCCAATTAGACACGGGCCTCCATCCTCTTCTCCACTTCTCTTGGGTAGTCAGCCCAGGAGACCAGAGAGTAAGAGGTGGAAGAGGGAAAAGGTCTGAAATTGAATTCTAAACTGAAATACTTATATAATCTCAGTTTCTGCCAAATCACTGAATTCACTTGAGAGACTGTAGATTAAATTGTCTGCCAGGAAAAAGTCTGGAGGTTCAGATTTAGACATTAAATTTACTCTAGGGAAAAAATGTTCCATTTTTGCATACATAGTGTTTGGGAACTCTTATATCTGTTAAATTCCTTGCTACAATCAACGGTTTGAGAGGAAGAATGAAAACAGAGAAACCAGGGGTTAGGTAAGGTGTGATGGTGGCAGAGGAAGGAGATAAGCAAAAGGAGAGGAGAAATAGAATTGAGAATTCATGGTGATGTAACTGAACATGAGAGAAAGAAAGAAACATGAAAGAAGGCAGTCAAGGATGATACATTTCTGGCTGCATTAGTGAGTCCACGGTAGTGCTCGTTACTAAAAGAGGAAATTCAGGAGGAGGTACAGGTTTAAAGGCGAAAGCAGTTCAGTTTACGATGCCTGTGGAACCTATAGGTGGAGCTGGGTAAGAGGTGGTTACCTGAGTCAGAAGCTCAAGAGATAGGTGTGGTCTAGCGGGTGGTATCTAGGAGCATGCAGATAGTGTCATAGATGCCCAAGAAAGGGAAAGTGTCAAGAAGGAGGCAATGTCAAATGCTGCATCAGATCAAATAAAGGGAGAACTGAAAAGTGTCCTTTGAATTTAACTGCACAGGGCTCCCTGTTTATCTTGGAGAAGGCGATTTTGTAAAGTGAGTGGGAGATGTGGAAGTTGAAACAGTGAGTGGAGACAACTTCTATGAGAAATTTAGCTGGAATGGGGAGAGAGGGCTGTGGATGGAGGTGAATGTGGCTTTTTTAACCTGACAAGGAAGGAGCCGGTAGGGAAGAAGAGGCTGGCTATATAGATAAGAGTGAGACAGAATAACTGAGAATGAGGTCAGTGAGAAGTCAGGTGGAGAGGGAATCCAGAGCACAGGTCAAGAGATTGGCCTCAGATGGGAGAGGAGAACCTCTTTTACTTTAAAAGGCAAGGTGGGTAAAGATATGTAAGTTTATAGGTTGCCATGGAAAACTGAGGCTGCTCACATCTCATAGCTTCTATCCTCTCCTTGATAAGCGGGAAATAAAATCACATACAGAGAATGTAGAGTGGGCAGGCACGGAGGTTTGGAAAGAGAGGAGGATTCTTGAAACAGCCCCTCTGGAGACTCAGAAAGCGCAAGCAGGTCAGGGGAATGTGATAGACTGCAGGCGGCATCGAAGTCCCACTTGAGGTTGCTGAACATGAATTTAGGGTGGCCCTGGTCATGTGACCATGTGGTTTTCTCCAACAGTGTCCAGCAGCCCAGGCAAGGGGGCAGTCAAAGCAGACAACTGCATTCAAGGTACATGTTCTAAGTCTTTCCAGGCAGAGGAAACAGAATAATAATGGAGCAATGGAGCTGGGGACACTTGTCAAAGGCTAACGTTATGAAACATGGAAACCTTCCTGGATAGAGAAGGAAAAAGAGACAGCAAATGGAAGACAAGGAGAAAATGTAAAGATTAGAGGACTTAATAAGTTTGGAAAATTGATAGCGTGAAAATAACCAGATAAGAAGAATTAGAGGAATAGAAAGTCGTGGGTTCCGAGGTGCTGTGGTTTCTTGATGGGACAAAGTCTGGGAGTGGCCATGGAATTGGGTGATTGAAATAGAATGGAAAAAGTGATTAGAGATAGAATCAATAAACTGTGAGGTCAAATGAGCCTCATGGATATACCAAATGGGCCAGATTATTGGCAGAATTTGGAATAGAAAGGAATATTGTGGGCCCATTGCCAATGACTTCGATAAATAAAGGGCGTGACCAGGCAGTCAGTAGGTGACAGCTGGAGTAGAGTGTGACACAATGGCTATGTTGCCTGGGTCTCAGAGGCAGAGAACTGAGACCCATGGAAATGGCAGCGTATGACAGAAAGGAGAGGACCCAGCAGCCTCCACTTTTGAGGGATGCAGAGGAAGCAGTGTGCACAAGGAAAAGGCCAGGTTTCCTAGGGCTAGACAGCTAAAGAATGTTCAGTGAAGAGGCTGGGAGTACCAAGGGCTTTGTTGATGATGGACTGGGATTTCTGAGGTCACAGAGGAAAAGAGTAGGAGGAAAGGGAGGAGAGGGGGGCTGAGTTGAATATGAGGTGAGAGTTCATAAGAAGATAGCTTATTGAAAGGGCCTTTCTCTTGTGCGCTCATCAGAGATATCAGGGGTCTGAGGGATGGTTGGTAGCTGTATTGATGTAGGAGGATTAATAGGTCAGCGTTCTCAGGATTCAGCCTTGTACTGGGTATGTCACACCTCCAAGACTCCGAGTTCCTGGCAGGAGTGAGTTGGGCCTTGACTTCAGGGAAAGGCTCAGAGTTGAGGCTGGTAGTTGCTGGCTGGTAGTTCTGGGTGGTAAGCGATGGTATGACCCTTGTGACCTATGTAGGCTGGTGGCTGGATGATACTCAATGTCCCAGCTTCCCTCACTCTCAATATTCTGCACTATCTTAGTGCCTTTTTGTCTTTTACCTGTTCATTTTAGGGCTTCGTTTCCTTTCTAAACTTAGAGCCCAGGATAAAATGTTCAGTAAACTTAGAGCACCAGATGTTTTGGGAAAAGCAGATACCCATGACTCACCATAGCATTAACTAATTTCAACCCAAGGAATATCAAAGGGTGCTCCTTCAAGGAAATATGTGGTATTTTGAGTAATTTCCTGGAACATCTGTTTTCATTAAAAAAAAAATGAGGGGGTGTTGAGAGAGAAGTTTTTAAAGGACTCTGATCATTGGAAATTGATTTTTTTCTTAAATATGACCGCAATCCACTTGGCCTCAGGTTGACTTATTTATGCACTATATTTATCTTCACTCCCCATGGTGAGATTTTTTTTTTGTTTATTTAAAGGCACAGGTCACATTTTAGCTTCTGTCCTGTTCACTACACGTGAACAAGTTAGTGTTCTTTGGAGTATTCCTGAGCCCTTGAAATGCCGTACATTGAGGGCTTCTTCTTCCTTATAGTCTCTCTGTCAGCAGATTTTGTTGTGAACATCTTGCTGGTAGACCCCATTTTATTGTTTTAAAAAAGAGATTCAATGACCTCATGAAAAGGAAAGTTTTAAAAAATCCTAGTGGGACTTTGATGTAAAGTATAAAGATCTTCTAAGTCCATTCCACTCCTTTTCTCTTGCTTTATTAATGCAGCCATAAATTGCATGCTTTTAATGAAGTGTTACCTTCATGCTAACTTCCTAAGCTTCAGCGCAGCATCTGGTGGCATGGTGATCACTTTACAGCACATTCAAAACATCGGTTGACAAAAAGGTCAGTAAATAGCATTGTTCTCCAATACTAATAGCAAACCAAGTGGCTTGGAGTTTGGCTGTATCAGATGCCCAGCGAAACAATACTTATATGACACTGCATTATGCATGATCTGCATGCTGAAGGAACATTGATGACATTAAGACACAGAAAACACAACGAGCATGGGAGAGACACTGCTAAGTAGTCAGTTTCCCCACTCACTGATACTAATTTGTCATTCATTCTTTCCATCCTCATATAACTGATTAAATCTATTTGAAAAAATTGTGTCAACCACCATACCTCAGGTTCTGTTTTTTTACATAAAAAGGAAAGGTGAGCTGGGAGTGGGCCATAGATGGCTGTTTGCTGCTATTGAGGCCCTCCTGCTCGAGGTTTTCTGGCATTTTTTCATCTGTGCTGCCATCTGGAGAGGAGAATGAGAAGCACACAGTAATAAAGGAGATGTCCGAAGACGGAGTTATGGGAAAATGGATACTGTATACTGATTTGTAGAAAACTGTGAGGAACATCAGTGCAATTTGGTGGTGAGAATTTTATGTTCCCCCCCCAACCGCCTCCATCCCTTCCAGATACAAAACAGAATTTGGGTATCTGTTACCAGTTTTTATGATGGATGATCCTGTGGAGCCATTTCTTAGATTCAAATTGAAGTCTTCTTACACCAGTAAAATTAAACTGTGTTAACTTTCTGAAACCTCTGAAGTGGTGTCGTTTTTCCATAGTTAAGACATTGCTGGAAATGCTCATATTCTCAGTTCTGCAAGATTTGGAGATGAAACAACAGGCTTTTGGTCCTCTGAAGACTTGAGGGGCAGTTTCCTGAAGTCAGTGTGTTCCACAGAATCTATTAGTTCTGCAGGATGTCTATAGGTGAAACACTGGTGAAATAAATTTGGGGAACGGTAGGTAAAACTATTCTAAACAGTTTTCTTTATTACAGCCAGGACTCTGAATAGTTTTTAATTTACCAACGTGCACTGTGAACATGCAAGAGGAAAATGCTGGGCAAAGTTTCCCAAACTCATTTGACCTTGAAACCCTGGACTTTTCATAGGACTGGTGTTGTGTGGAGCAATCTTTAGGAAATATTACAACAGGGAAAGGAAGCTGGCCTGCTGCATGCACATCATGTGCAAACATACCAGGAATGTTACAGGAATGGAATTTGTCTGATAATTGCTATTTGCAGGTACAACAAAGTAAGTGTATCTATAACTTACACCAGATTATCTCTCTTAGCTTACATATCAAATAGCACACAATAAGATATGGTCTTTTTACTTAGCACACATTTGGCATGCTCTAACTCTACGCAACATACTATTGGGCAGAGAGGACAGGGAGAGTAAAACATGATTCTTGCCTTTGTCAAACCATCAAGCAAGTGGAGTGATGAGTTTAGACACAATGTATTAAAAATCCCTTAAGTAATGTCATACCAGGTTTATTCATCATAACTGAAATAATAGGGCTTTGTTTCTGTGGAGCAAGTCCATGTTCACCCACAGGGGGAAAAATAGCCTTAAAGAAATGCTTTTGTAGTTGCATCCATTGTCAGAGGGTTTCATCTTATTTTTTTAAAATTAAAATGTCAATGGCCATGAATATTTTTCTGTATTAATTCCAGGAAATGATATTATTTGTGAAACTGAGTGAACAATATTAATGCTTCTTTTTTGATCATTTATCTGTGCTTTAGGAAAAGCAATATATACTTTAGAAAAAATACTTTTGGAAAAAGAATTCATGCTTTCAACTCAAGAAGTAATGTCTCTGCTTAGGAATTAATAAGGATAATCATAAAACATCATCCCTTATCAAACATTGTTTTCATTTTATAGAAGCAACTGGGGCTTAGAGAAGTATATTAGTTTATTTAATTGCTTGTTAATGGTGGGTTTGGGGTTCAATTCCAGTCCTGTCTGGCCCCAAATCTTTATTATTTGTTTCCCTTATGGTGGGGGCAGAGTAATTTTAGCAAATGTTTGCATACTACTTGATTTCTATAATCTAAAAATTAGACCTGCCAAAGTGAAATGGGAAAAACAGTTTTCCTGGGATTTGGAGAATTATACACACACACACACACACACACACACACACACACACACACACACACACAGGAGACCGTAAGCTTTATGAGAGCAGAAACCACAGGACCATATCTATTCTCTTTACCATACTAAATGCAGTGCTGATTACATGCCTTGTATGTAGGTCCGCAATAGATTTTTTCAATGAAGTACATACAAACGATATTTGGGATTAGGTGGTAAGCACATATAAACACCTCCAATATTCTATTACCATTTTTTTGCAATAGAATTCACAGTTATAAATCTGTAAAGCCTTCTCTCTTCATGTTGTTGTTGTTCTGGAGTTGTTCAAGGTCAGTTTCCATAATTGCAAAGGTATTTTCCCGTCCAATCTCAATAATTAATCACATTGTGAGTCAATTTGTGGATGACTGAGAACCTCCCCCTCATGGTTTTTTGGTCAGTCTCTGACAAGTTCATTCCCTGAAATATGTTAAAAGAAGTAAGCCTGAAAGAAAACTAGACTTGAAGGCAAAGACTAAATTTTTTTTTTTTTTTTTTTTTTGTATTCTTAGCACTCTGCTTCATAAAAGGTGCATGGTACCTGCTGAAAAAGAAGGAAGAAAGAAAGTAAGGGAGAAAAATTAGAGTTAGGAATCTTGGATTTTAGCTTTGGGTTAGCTATATAAACTTGGGCCAATCATTTTGTTGTTCCTCAGTTTCCTTATCTGGAGCCAGAGATAGTCATCTACTTGACCACCAAGACCCCTCCAGATTCTAACTGCCTGTGGAAAAGACGGGGCTCATTCTTGGCATAAACAAGACAACATCTCATTATGTCCACTAGGGGGTGCTGTAGTACTAGTACAGTGGCCAATGCCTGCCAAATTATCCACTTCTGATTTTTTTTTCTGAAATTGCTCCTCTGAAAAACATTCTTTACTTTTAACTTTCAAATTCAAGTTTATACTACAAAGAATAAGATTTAATTCTGCAATGGAAGCTGGATAAATTTAGGAAGAATTTGGCTCAATGACTGATACAGCTCAGTAGGGAAATTAGAATCATAGAACTATTTGCATAGTAAGGTTATGAGATGTTAAGATTTTGCTTGGGCCAAAAAGAGGACCTTGAAACTCTCTTAAAGGAAAACACAATGGAACAAATTCCATCTATCCTAACAACAAAAACATAAACTTAAGAAATGTGCCAAATCGACATGAAGACAACAATACAGCTACCCAAGAGTATAAGAGAAGGCTTAGATAAATAGAGAGTTATACCATGTTCTTGGATAAGAAGATTCAACATAGTAAAAATTTTAAGTTATTCCCTCAAAGTATTCATAAATATAATAAAATTCTAATCAAAACCTTCATTACATATTCTTGGAGTCTTGGTAAGAATTCTGAAATTCATTGAGAAAAATTAGACAGAGAACAGCCAAGAAAAAAAAATTAACCTTTTGAGAGGGAAGGGGATTTGAATGATCAGACTTTAAAAGAAATTATAAAATGGCTGAAATTAAAACAATATCATAGTGGCAAAAAAAAAAAAATTAACAGACAAATAAAATAGAAATAGCAAGTCTAGAAAATAACTCAAGTATGGTGGCCTGGAGGGGTGTGTGTGTGTATGTGTGTGTGTGTTTTGGTTACCTAGCATATGAACGCTTTTCCCAATATGGAAACTGAAGAAGGGCAAATTGTCCCTCTACTAAACAGGAAGGGCATCAGCATATAACTGAGGTTTGTCCAGTGAGAATCTGACAGTGAATCCAGAAGGAGTGATGCAAAAGCACAGGGGCCGGCAAGTTATTTAGAGACACAGTGGTGACACCTATCATCCAACAGAAGAGAAGGTCTGGTGGAAGCTGTGTCACTGGAAGCATTCTGCCTAGATTCTTCCTTTAATAGGTCTTGGTCAAGTTCTGGCAGCATTCTAACCAGACTGTTCCTACAGAGGTCCTTGGCTGCATTTCCTGTTGCCAATCTTTTGGCTCCTGTTTCCTGAGCTTGGTTTTAACTTTTGTAAGCTACTTGGTATCCTTCCAATAAATTCCATTCTGTTTAAGCTATCTAGAGTTGGTAGCTTGCAACTATGAATCCTGACTTGTACAGAAACTGGTAATGAGTAGTTGATTATAGTCAACAAACTCTTAGGGAAATGAGGAAACCCTAGTTATCCAGACTCATTATGTTTGAAGATAATAAAAACCCAATTAATATTCAAAGATGGGTTGCTGGAAGCCCATAGCCATTTATAGTGAAACAGTTCAAGAAATTAATGCCTCTGAACATTAGGACCAGGGTGAACATTTAAGACGAGACCGTGGAGGACCTAATTGTTCCCGCCATTGAACAGTATGAGGGGTATAAGGAATTCAAGAGCTGTGTGTTGAGGTTAGCTGCTTCAGTTGAAGAGATCAGCAAGTGGAAATCTTTAGACTCTCATTTTAAAATGTGAACTGAAACCCAAACTGTGAATTTGTTAAAAGAAACTCTTACAACTCTAGATTGAAATAGCTATAAACCAATATTTGTTCTTGTTGATTGCTAACTTGCAAATCAGTTGAATCATCTCCTTACCTGGGATGAATATATGTTATTCATATGAATATATGTTAAGGTGACAATCCAGAAAGAGTTATAGCTTTGGAGATCAAGATGGTGGAGTAGGAAGACGTGGAGTCACCTTCCACCACAAACACATCAGAAATACATCTATATGTGGAGTAACTCTCACTGAAAAGAAAGTGGAGCCTTGCAGACAGACTCTTAATATAACCAAGCCTGTAAAGAAAGATCCAAGCAGAGACCAGTAGGAAAGGGAGAGAAGTGATTGGGTTGGATCTGCACCACCAGGAGGGGACACAGAAGAAGAAGGAGATATCATGTGTTCAGAGATCCTCCTAGGAGAGTGAATGGTTTGAACCATGTATTGCACACCTTAGCTCAGGGGTCTGACACTGAGAAGATGAGTTCCCTTAGCTGGTTTAAAAATCAGGGAGACTAAAAGGAGGGCTATAAAAAACCTAGACTCCACTAGTAAAGAGTGGCATAAGCTTGCTTACTCCCAAGAACAAGGTGGAGGAAGCAGATTGAAACTGCCCTGAATTCTGGCTGGTTTCCCATGACTGCCCCAGCATGTGCCCCAGCATGTTCCCCAGCCTGTGCTGAGCACCCACTCTGTATCCTCTGGCTTGGGTGCAGCTCCCCACTAGGGCAAAGGTTGCTGTTGCCAAGGAGAGTGTGTAGTTGTTGGGGAGGGAGTTGGCTCACACTTGGCATTGCATCTGAATGGGATGCGGGATGCCGCTACTGGCATTCACAAAGGCAGTAGATTGGGAGCTGTCTCAAACTCTGACAGGTATACCAGGAGCACACCAGCGAGTGCTCCAGCCTGCACTGGGCACCAGCTCCAGCCCCTCTTCCTTCAGTGTTGCTTCCCTCTGGAGCAAAGGTGATGATTCTGGGTAAGAACTCACACTTGAGGAAACAAAATCAGCTCAGATCTGACCCTCAGGGCTTTTGCTTAAGCCATAGGGCCATAGGGCAGTGAGCCACTGAGTGTAGGAGAAGCTCACACCTCACTCTGGATCTAGCCCTTCCATCTCCAGCCCTACCTGCCACCAAGGTGATAGCTGCCAACACACTCTAGGGGAAGATATGACCTATGCTTATGTCAGATTCAGCTCTCCCACCAAAGCCCCTGGACACACATAGACTGCATTGGAATGCTCCCACACAAGGACACTACTTTGAGAACACAATAGGTAACATTTCACCTAAAGACAGAGAAAGTTAAGCAAAATGAGAAGACAGAGGAATCTGTTTCAAATGAAGGAATGAGAAAAAAGCCTTGAAAAAACAACTAATGAAACAGAGGTAAATAATTACCAGATAAAGAGTTCAGAGCATTAGTAATAAGAATGCTAACTGAATTACACAGTGAGAATTTTAACAAGGAACTGGAAAATACACACATACACATACACACACACACTCACATAAAGAACCTGTCAGAGCTGAAGAATACAATAACTGAAATGAAAAACACACAAGGAGGAATTAACAACAGACTAGGTGATACAGAAGAACACACAGGTAGTCTGGAGGATACAATAATCAAAATCATCCAATCAGAATAGCAAAAAGAAGAACAAATTTAAGAATGAGAACAGGTTAAGGGACCTCTGGGACAACATCAAGCTTACTAACATTCACATTACAGGGGTTTCAGAAAGGGAAGAGAGAAAGAAAAAGGGTTGAAAATGTATTTGAAAAAATTATGGCTGAAAACTTCCTGAACTTGAAGAAGGAAACAGATATCCAGGTACAGGAAGCACAGAGAGCCCAAAACAAGATGAACTCAAAGAGACCCATACCAAGACATAATATAAATTAAAATGGCAGAAGTTAAACAGACAATACTACAGGCAGCAACAGGAAAAACAAAAAGTCACATACAAGGAAACACCCATGAGGCTATCAGATAATTTTCCTGCAGAAACTTTGCAGGCCAAAAGGGAGAAGCATGATACATTTAAACTGTATAAAGGAAAAAAATCTACAATGTAGGATACTCTACCCAGCAAGGTTATCATTCAGAAGTGAAGGAGAGATAAAGAACTTCTCAGACCAGCAAAAAAATAAGAATTAATCAATACTAAACTGACCCTAAAAGAAATGTCAAAGTCTCTTCTCTAAGTGGAAAGGAAAAAGGCTACAGGAAGTAAGAATTTATAGGAAAGGAAAAATCTCACTAGCAAAGGCAAATACACGGTATTGCTGTCAACCAACCACTTAAATAAGCTAGAACAAAGATTAAAAGACAAAAATTATAAAATCACCTATAACTAAACAGTTAAGGGATAAGCATGAAAATGTAAAATATGACACCAAAAACACAAAATGTAGGGGAGAGAAGTAAAAGACATAGATTTTTTAGAATATGTTTGAACTTATATAAATATCATTTTATAGCAAATATAACTTGTTTTATAACAAGTAGACATAGCTCTACTTCAACATACATACACCCCATGGGAACCACAAATCAAAACAATAGATTCATAAAGCTAGAGAGAAAGAAACACAAGCACGCCACTAAAGAAAACCATCAAACCAAAAAAGAAGAAACAAAAAAAGAAAACAGAAAATACAAAACCAACCAGAAAACAAATGACAAAATGGCAAAAAGTACCTACCTGTCAATACTCACTTTATATGGTACTGGTACAAAAACAGACATATGGATCAATGGAACAGAATAGAGAGCCCAGAAATAAACCCACAAAGTTTTGGTCAACTAATCTTTGACAAAGGAAGCAAGAACATACAATGGAGTAAAGACAGTCTCTTCAGCAAATGATGTTGGGAAAACTGGACAGCAGCACGTAAATCAGTAAAGTTAGAATACTCCCTCACACCATACACAAAAATAAACTCAAAATGGCTTAAAGACTTAAACATAAGACAAGATGCTACAGACCTTTTAGAAGAAAACACAGGCAAACATTATCCGACATAAATTTCAGCAGTGTTCTCCGAGGGAAATCTACTCAAGCAATAGAAATAAAAGCAAAAATAAACAAATGGGACTTAATTAAACTTATAAGCTTTTGCACAGCAAAGGAAACCATAAGCAAAACAAAAAGACAATCTACAGAATGGGAAAAAATATTTGCAAAAGATGAGACTGACAAGGGCTTAATCTCCAGAATATGTAAACAGCTCATACAACTTAATAAGAAAAAAACAACCCAATCCAAAAATGGGCAGAAGACCTAAACAAGCAATTCTCCAAGGAAGACATACTAATGGCAAATAGGCACATTAAAAAAAAATGCTCAATATCACTAATTATCAGAGAAATGCAAATCAAAACTACAATGAGGTATCACCTCACACCAGTCAGACTAGCCACCATCAAAAAGTCTGCAAATAATAAATGCTTGACAGTGTGTGGAGAAAAGGGAACCCTCCTACACTGTTGGTGGGAATGTAGTTTGGTGCAGCCATTATGGAAAACAGTATGGAGATTCCTTAAAAAACTAAAAATAGACTTACCATATGATCTGGCAATCCCACTCTTGGGCATATATCCAGAGGAAAATATAATTCAAAAAGACGCCTGCACTCCAATGTTCATAGCAGCACTATTTACAATAGCCAAGACGTAGAAACAATCTAAATGTCCATTGACAGATGACTGGATAAAGAAGCTGTGGTATATTTATACAATGGAATACTACTCAGCCATAAAAAATAATAAAATAATGCCATTTGCAGCAACATGGATGAACCTGGAGAATGTAATTCTAAGTGAAGTAAGCCAGAAAGAGAAAGAAAAATACCATATGATATCACTTATATGTAGAATCTAAAAAAAAAAAAAAAGACAAACTTATTTATAAGACAGAAACAGACTCACAGACATGGAAAACAAACTTATGGTTACCAGGTGGGTAAGTGGGTGGGAAGGGATAAACTGGGAGTTCGAGATTTGCAGATACTAACTACTATATATAAGATAGATAAACAACAAGTTTCTACTTTATAGCACAGGGAACTATATTCAATATCTTATAGTAACCTAAAATGAAAAAGAATATGAAAAGAAATATATATATGTACGTGTATGATTGAAATATTGTGCTGTACACCAGAAATTGACACAACATTGTAAACTGACTATACTTCAATTTTAAAAATTACATATAAAAATAAAATAAACCAGTAATCTGATAAAAAAATATAAGCTATAAGGATATTGTGCAGCACAGCGAATATTGCCAATATTTTATAACTTTAATTGGAGTATAATCTATAAGACTTTCGAATCACTATGTTGTACACCTGAAACTAACATAATATTGTAAATCAACTATACTTCAATAAAAATAAATAAATGCAAATCTTATCACATCAATTTAAAAAAAGAGTTACAGCTTTAAAATTAAAATGCCACATAGCAGAGAATTTGGAGAACTTAGTGGACTCCCACCCCAAACTCCACTGAGCCTCCTTTGCCAGAAGAAGCAGTATTTCCTTTTGCTTATGAGGCTGTTTTGCCTTTTTCTGAAGATACTGAAGCACCCCAGTTTGAGGGAGTTATCTTACAAGAGGCAACCAGTTCTCTTATGCCCTATTCTCACCCTGCACTATCTCCAGATCCTTAACTAGAGTTAAATTCTAGTATACTTCGAGAGGCCAATTACAAAGTGAGATTCAGAAATAGATTGCTCAGGCACCAAAGGAACTGAAGAACATTGTTGATTAATCTGTGGAATATGGGTTAGAATAGACTTTAAGAATGTTGAATGAAAAAGAGGAGAACATAATTTTAGAGTGGGCTGATTTACAAATAGGGATCACAAGAGACTCTGGATTAACTAATTTAGCTTGAGAAGCTGGGTATAATTCTGTTTATTCTGCTAACAGTTGATTTCAATCTGGACACAATGTTACTCATGTAAAATGAAGTTGAGATGCAAATCTCTTCGGTAGAATGTAAAAGAACAAATTGAAAAATTTCAGGAGACAGGAACACTGGAGTGGATTGATCACTTCTTACCCAACCACTCACCTCAACTGTATCTTTCAAAAAGGTCCAGAAGACACTCTTCATGAAGGCTTTCAGAAAAAATCTATAAGCAGAGGGTCAGCATATTTGAAAATGTTTTGGGGCATGCTCTCGCAGACCAGGGATGATGATGAGAGGCTGGAGCTGAATTTGGTTTACGGAGTTACAGGGGATGGGAGGATCCCAGAGAGACATGATCCAAATAGCAGCATGTAACACTCGTATGAGCTGAGCTAACTTGAAAGGTAGTAGGGTCAGTGTAAAAATTCCAACAGTGTGACGCATAGGTTCTTTGAAGTGACTAGTTGGTCATGACGCCCCCAGGACTGAAATGGATGAGCAGCCCACTAAGGTCCTACTTGATTTATATATCAAAGAAGCAAACAAACAAACAAAACTTTCAGATGTAGAAAAGGGATGCTATCCAGTTTCTAGATACAAATCAGTTCTTAGACACAGCTTAAGGAAATCTGAGTACTCTTGAGGAAGTGCCTACTTGAATCTTCCTTTTTTCATGCAAAGGGACATATGGCCATTTACTAGGATAATTGTTAATGATGAAGCAGAAATAGTTTGCTTTCATCTGGTATGAACAATAGCATGTATAGCTTCATTTTCTTGCTACAAGATTATATCACCTTTCAGGCTTTGGGCCACAATTAAGCAGAAAGCTTGCTATTTTCCTCATTACAGGACATCACATTGATTCACTGGATTGTTAATACTACATAGATAGGGACAAATGAGTAGAAAGTATTATGTATCTTTGAAACCTTGAAGAAACATGTGAGAGCTGGAGAGTGGAAAGTTTTCAAGAGTTCAGTGGTATATAGAATATGCCTGGCTGTGATACTGAAGTGAGAGCTAAACCACTGCACTTGAGCCCTTTCCCAGTAAGAGGAGACACAATTTTGGTGGACCTCTTTGAATTTTAGAGGTTTACTACTGGTCCCAGTGGAACATCTAACCCTGGGACATCGAACAACTGCAATCCCAATTGCTCATCATGAGCCAGGTGTTACCTGAGACTCCTAAAGTTAAAAAGGTAAACATAGAACCAGGCATGGACAGGTCCTGAAGGCAAGTAAGTCTAATGAACAAGTCACTTATGCTCTCCTATTGCCTTTTCCTGTCAGACTGCTGTTCCTCCCCAACTCACATATATTGCCTCATGGGGTATTCACTATCACCAATTAACTTAGGAGGAAAAATTAAAACCCTGGGTTACAGATGTGTCCTACTGGCTTGGAGTGGATTGCTCTAGGATTTACAGCTCACTTAGAGAGCAGGGGGATGAGGGAAAAAGACAGTCCTCACAACTGGCAGAACTTGAACTAATACACCTTATTGTTCAATTTGCCTGGAATCAGTAGTGGCTAATGATTTGGTAACTTGACCAGCAACTTGGGAGGGGTAAGATTGGTGACAAGGAAGTTTGAGAAAAATGAATGTGAAAAAACTTTTAGTTATGGGCCAGAAGATTCAAATATATCACATATTGTTGAAGAAAAAAAGTGGAGATGATTAAATTCCCTGGTTATAATATTTAAAATTTTGATTAGCTTTGGAGTTTGGACTGAAGATTAGTATATAAAACAAATTTGATCCTGCAGTGGTTGATTCTGGTGGTGGTGGTGGGTGGGTGTGTGTGTATGTGTGTGTGAAAAATCCTACCTATTTCCTCCTCAATCTTCCCTTATAAACCTCTAGGCTCCTCAGAGCATGGTTTGAAAGCTGCTAATCTATTCTATCCTCATTTTAGAGATGAGAAAATGTTTAAAGAATTGACCTGACCTGTTGCAAGCCATACTGTTAGTGGCACAGCCATGATGAAAACTCAAGTCTGCCTCTTAAGCTAATGCCCTCTCCAGAACAGCATATTACTTCTGTAATTGGGAATAAATTCCATTTAATGGCAACTCTACTCTTTCTTATTATCTAATCCATAATTCATGATGACAGAAAAGTACCATCATTTTCTATTCTTCAAAATGTGAAAAAGAGAGTTGCAGGGGTAGACACGAGAAGAAAACAGATTAAATATTTGAATGCATATAGGTAATTTGCATCATACAACTTTTTCCCCTTGGACTTGGAACAGCCTTCCAGGTAAAAGTGGTAAACACTGTGCTAATAATGTTGCACTCATCGTGTCATTTAAAGGGAAGGAAGCTTAAGTCTCTGAAAGATGTCTCCAGCTGTGACTTTTATCTAAGGCTGCATTGTCCACATGATGCTTTTGAGCACTTGAAATTTGTCTAGTCTGAATTGAGATGTGCTGTAAGTATAAAATACATACCAGACATCAAAGACTTAGTATGAAAAAATAAGGTAACATATTTCATTAGTAATTTTGAAATATTGATTGTATGTTAAAAATGATAACATTTTGGAAAAGTTTGCTTAAATAAAATATATTATTAAAACTTATTTCATTTTTTTTTACTCCTTTTCTTAGTGTGCTTTATAGAAAGTATAAAATAACATTTGTAGTTTGCTTCATATTTCTCTTAATCAGTGCTTATGTAAGGAAACCAAACCAAACCAAGCAGAATTTGGCCAAAGTTCCTTTAGCTCATTAGAGCTGTCAGAATTATAAAGATGTCAGTTATTTCACAAGGCTATGAGCTGCTGAGCTTTTACTTTTGACAAAATTGCCATCTACAAATTGGAATTTTGCACTTTTCAAAAAATATTGGAATGGCAGTGAGCAAGTTGGGACTGTGTCTAATTCTGCTTTTAACACAGGACAAGTTACATTGATGGCGTTTGATGATTTGCTTTAGAAATCAAGTGGACATGAGTTCTTTAGTTTCCCAGGGAAAGTATAGTGAAAAAGAGCCTTCTGGTTAATTGCTTTGAACATAGAAATACTGACTTTGAAAATCTGAGGCTTATATCACTATTATATTCTTTCCAATTTTATTTCACTATAAGATTTTAATTCCTCTACCTCTAACCATGAAGGCAGAGGCAGATAATGAGTTTGATATTCTTTTTGATGTATAAACTTTTCGGTTGGCTATAATTATTCTTTTAATTATCTTCATTAAATCAAACCAATAAATAATTGATATGTATCATTATACATAGATAATAATGCCTGAAATTAATATGTATACATATACAGTACAATTACAATACAGTAATATATATAACGCATTATTTTATATATATAATGATACATTGTATCACACCAGCATGACAAAAATCACAATTAATACCTTCCTTATCAGAGTCCAACCAGGAATTCTAACTTTCCAGAACTTGATTTCTTTGGCCTCCTACATTGCAGAGACGTTCCAACAGAGTTCAAAAAACCTTCCAAGTTATAATCGTATTATGGCTGTCTTTGAAATGACAGAGACCCTGAGTGCTACATGGGAGCATAGGACCATACCTGTTAAAATGGACAGTAAAGGTCAGTGGTGATGCTCAGTTAGATTAGTGTCTTCTTCTCAAATCAGTTCCTCCTCTTTCTCCTGTGTTGATGATATCACCATCTATTCACTATATTTCTCTATATTTCCTCACTTTCATTCTCTGTGTCTTAGCGGTCATTAAGTAGTGCCAAATCTACCTTTGAAATGTCTCTTGAATTTTTCCCTCTCTCAACCATTTTCAGGGTAACTTTTCTCGATGAGTCTCTCACCAACTCGGCCTCTGATACTTGAAATAGCCTTCAAATGATTAGATTTTCAAAATGAGGACCTATCTAACTGTCTCTAACTTTTTCCCATTTTAACTGAAGTTTCACACTGCCACCAGAATTACCCATCCAAATATCCTAAAGATCCAAACATATCACTCCCCAACTTGAAAACTTTCCAGTCAGATTCTTACCACTGTATAGGATAAAGTCCAAACTCCTTAACATGACATTTAAGGCTCTGTATGTTCTAATCTCAATTTATTTTTCTAGACTTACATCCTGCCTCTCCCCCTACATCCTAGACTATGAAATCTATGCTTTAAAAAAAATCACATAATCAAAAATCCTCGAACATTCTAAATGTTATATTGCTAATATTGGGGGAACTGAGAGGATTTATGTAGATAATGCAAGAACACAGACATTACTCAAATATAAATCTATTACTTATGGAAACTATTCTGTGTATTTCCTTTTGTCAATGAAGTGGGAATTCTTTTGATAGCAAGTGACAGAAATCTAATCTGAATTCGCTTTGGCAAAATTATAAATTATTGGCTTATGTATTCCAAGAAAGTGTTTAAAAAACCAACCCCTAGTCACTGAGCCTTCGCCGAGGACTCAGCAGTCTCCCCCTCGAGCCCCCTCGCTTCCTGAAGCTCCGCCCCCCGCGGCCGCCTTCTCCCGCCGCCGCCGCCGCCGCCTTCCGCGCAGGCCGTTTCCATGGAGGAAAAGGAATCCTATCCGTGTCCGCTACCCAGAACGGCCACTCTTTCGACACCTTTGCTGATGCAAGTAAGGGTGATGATCTGCTTCCGCTGGCACTGAGGATTATATCAATTTAAGAATTCAACAGAGAAATGGCGGGAAAACCCTTATCACTGTCCAAGGGATCGCTGATGATTACGATAAAAAGAAACCAGGAGGGCGTTTAAGAAGAAATTTGCCTGCAATGGTGCTGTAATTGAGCATCCAGAATATGGAGAAGTGATTCAGCTACATGGTGACCAGCGCAAGAACACAGGCCAGTTCCCGGTAGACTGCACTGGCTAAGGACGGCCAGCTGAAGGTTCATGGGTTTTAAGTGCTTTGGGCCTACTGTAGCTTAAGTGAGGATTTCCTTTCAGTAAGTAGAATTTCCCTTATGTCCCTTGTCACAAGTTTAAAAACCTCACAGCTTGTATAATGTAACCATTTGGGGTCTGCTTTTAACTTGGACTAGTGTAACTCCTTCATGCAATAAACTGAAAAGAGCCACTAAAATAAACACACACACAAAAAACAAAACAAAACAAAAAAACAACCTAAGAGATGGGCAGATAGAAGCTGGGCTTCAGCAACAAGTGCAGGAACTCCACTGCCATCAAAATTCCTTTTGACAGTTGGCTCAGCTCCTCTTTGTCACTTCATCTGCTCTCACTGCAGACAGGATTTCCCCACAAAGTGGAAAACACGGATAACAATAGCTCTTTAGGTCAGTTTTCTTTAACAACCATGTAGTTGACTCTTCTTCTTGATTCCACTTGAAAAATTCAGAGTAGGGCCTCTGATGGTATTGGCTTAGGCCAGGTGCCTACTCCTGGACCCATCAAGTATGACCAGGGGCGTGGGGTCATGTAAGCAAGAAAAGTTCTGCCTACAACCGTGGGGAGGGTGGAGGGGGAGAGGAATACCAATTCTTAGAAAAGAGGTTTTGGAAGGCAGTATCACAGACATTCACTATAGTAATTAACTTTAATGGAATTAAATAAAAACAGCTGGAAATTGTGTGATTAATTATATTTAACTTAAACTATAATTACTAATTGATCCAGGCCTGCTGACACTGTACCCAGCTTCACTATAATAGATTTTTAGGCCTGCTTGGCCTACAAATTTGTGCTCATAATTTGCTTATTCTACCTAAGATTTTCTTGTTTGTTTTGTTTTACATTTCTAATGATATTGGTTCCAAATACTGTTAATTTAATTTCCCAATAGTCATAACTCGTATTTCTGTTTTGTTGCCTATTTATCGGCTAGAACTTCAAGAATCAAGTAGAATGATCATCTGTATTATTGTAAAGTTTTTAGATAAATGCATAAATAAAGCCTAGTAGGGTAAGGAAGCAGAAAAAGGGTATGTCAATTGAGTCACTGTACAGGTTCCTGTTGGAGCTAGATGGGAACTCAAAGGTAGCAAGGCTTATAACAAGCTGGGATGCAGAGTATAGCATCCCCAGTTTTTAAAATGCTGGAACAGTCCTAATGGGTTGGTGAATTGCTGCTGCCCTGAGATATTACTCTTCTTCTACCTCTACACAGTCCAACAACTATAGGGTCAGATCATGGCATAGTAGGGGCTGACTGGTTCCAACTAGTTGTTTAATATTTTGAGTATCAGCGATACTAGAACACAGTCACTTATGCAATTTGACCCTGAGTGGAATATACCCTAAGGAAAAAACCAAAAAATAAACAAACAAAAAACCTGCAAAAATCTTATATCATCTTTGATGACCAAACTGTCAGTAAAAATTCTGAAAGTATTCTACAAGAAGGGACCAAGATTTTTAGCAAAAAGAAAAGAAATACAATTATAAAATCAAAGAAGTAAAACTCTGTATTCCTGTTTGTACTGAAAATCCAAATGTGAATTCATTTTTCTCTTTAAATTTCTATTTTCTAGTTCTGTTCACTGAAAAGGCCTAGAAACAGTGAAGAACCTCAGAAAAACACTTTCACAACCTCGACTGTGGTTTCTAGAGCTTCTTAGAGAAATGGCTACTTTGAGATCTGGAGCAAGAAATGTATATGATGAGCCTGGAAATATTGTCATACATAAAGTGAAGAAGCGATGAAAGACTACTCCATGTAAAGGCTTCTCACAATTCAGAGCATCAGTAAGAATGATTGCAATTGATTAAATACATCAAATATGTTAAAATCCTTGAGATCATAATCATTTTTAAAAAGAATTTCATTGGTCACCTTTAGAGGATGCTAGTAAACCAACTCATCATTCTGAAAACTGGTAAGTAAAGGAAAAGAATCAAGCATTTAGGCTGCCTTTCTCTTGTGAACTTTACCTCCTGGTAATTAAATAGTTGAGGTTAGGGAAATTACAGAAACAGACATTATAGAAATAGTCTAGCAAATAAATGAAGAAAAAAATAATTAGAATATTACCAAAATAAAAAAAATTACCATTTTGCAAACCTCTAATGGAAATATTGGAACTAGGCAATTATCATCAAGGACTGTTAGCATAAGAAGAAAGACACTAGACATCACTGTCTCCTGATGGAAGTACTTGTTACCACTTATGAAGTGTTTTTGTCTAAAAAAAAGAGAGTCAGGTCTGAATCAGATCAAACCTCTAGATCTAATTAGAAATTTGTAGATGATAAAGGGAACAGAGAAACATGTTAACTGATGCCACAGGAATGCAATCAAATCCAGATGTGGAAAACTCTTTGGGATGAATCACCATAGCTGATACTCAGAGCCTGATAGGAATTTTTTTTAGGCCTTCTCCCCTAAGCTAAAATGAAATTATGTACCCAGAGGAAAGAAGTAAATTGGAAAAAATATGTAGTCAGAAGGGTGGGTCAGCCTTCTCATCATTCAGGCTATAATCCAGTTCTTTGGAAAACTGGAAACAACTCCCTTTGTCTTGTAAATCTCTACGGGGCCAGAGGTGTGGCTCTAGAAAGTGGTTCAAAGTTCACCTGCCCTTTTGCCAATCCCCAAACCTCCACTATTCATCTTAAACTTCTTGTAGTTATTGGGATATTAGAACTGTGCCTTTATGATGTAGATTTTCTACCTCCATCTTCTCTAGGACTTAAGAGCAATACTTTGAAATGCAAACTTTAGGGAGATGTTTCTCATCCAAAAAAACAAAACAAAAACAAAAACAAAAAAACAAAAAAACAAAAAGAAGAGTAGAAATATTTGGAAATTGGGCAAATGAGACATCTTAAAAATCTTGTCTACAAATCTTAGTAAAAAGGCTTTAGTCATCTGAACAGATAAACATAAGTTTTCCAACTGCCAAAACAAAATTTGTATCCAACTCTTTAATAAACTAGTGAGTTTTGTACTATTGTACCTGTCTTATAAATTTTTTTAAATGACAGCTATAAGATCTCTGCATCTGTCCATATGTTTGCATGTGTGTCTGTATACATATGTTATAAACGTGTGATTTTTTCTACCTTTGGTATTGTAAGCAGATAAGGTAGTGGGCCCAGAGAGAAAGAAAATCAGGCATGGCTTTCTTGACATAAGAGAAGCCATTCTGGCCTAAGCCATCTTCTGATCCAAGCCTCCACAATGCTTGCCCTTGAACAGATATCAGTAATTAATGATCTTAAGGGAAGTGAGAGAATGCAGAACAAAGGAAAGGCAGTCAAAAAACAAAAGTACAGCAATAAAACAGAGTCCTAGTTCCTGCCCAAGGGAGATATATATATATATCTCATTCATATATATATGAATGAGAATCGGATACATGTCTTTGAGTTCTGCAGGAATTAAGGCCCCTAGCCAGGTGGAGGATGGAATGATGATATTGACTTTTTCTGGCCTGCGTGACTTCAATCAACTAAAACTTGGATTCTGTCAACCTCTGCCCCAATTCTATGCTGAATTCTCTGCTCAAGCCCCTTAATGGGTATGCATGTACCTTCTGCTTAAAACTTCCCCAGTTTTGCTGTTTGGGGAGACACTGCTTTGGGAAAGACCCTTGGTGTTCTCCTTACTTACTGCAAGTAACAAAGTCTTCTCATGATCTTTGGCTTGATTCTGTCTTTTGATTTGACATCCACCAAGAGGTGAATCCAGTTTTAGGGTAAGAGTATTGCCAAAATTAATTTGTAAAGAACTTTATTTAATTGTTTGGAATTAAACAGTCAGAAATTAAGTATTCTAAAAGTTCTCAGAAATATAATAAAAACGAACCCAAACACTTTTCAAGTTTACATGATTTGGGAAAATACCTGGTATTAAAGCTAATTTAAATTTGTTAGTTTAATTAATATAGATATATCTTAGAGTTACTGTTACCTAACAAAAGTTCATGTGCCTGACACACTGTGAGGCTTTGTTGTTTGAAACATTACTGATTTTTAAAAAAATGTTTTGACTTTCTAGATTTAAGAAAATCTTTGTCTTGTTTCTCTTAAGCTTTCAACAATTTGGTAAGATATGCCTTTGTTAACATAGATGAAACCTTTATCCCTTCTCCCTACCTGATCTCTCCAGAATCCAGAAACTCTCAGTGAGTAGTCTTATTTTCATGGCAATTCAGTTATCTGCGTAAGTTCAATACAAATCTATTTTCCTTGTAACAGTGTTATGAAACAGCAGGCCAGCCAAGAAACAAGCACCACTCGGAGGACTGGAGTACTCAGGTTTATTATGCCGGTAGACTCAGAGGGGCTTACGCTCCGAAGCTCTGAGCACCTCTGGGAAGTGTGAGTGAGGGTTTATAGGGTGGCTTACAAGCTTGAGGGGTCCATCAACCATAGGGTGAGTACAGCTAGGCAGTATCATAAAAGTGGAAGCAAAGGGTCACTTGCAGTAACCCAAAACCAGTCTAGCAAGGTGAAACTTAAAACTGATGAGTTAACTTAAAATTTGTAAGTTAGCCCAGCCCAGTCTTGGCCCAGCCCAACCTTTTCCTTCTCAACAGGATACAATTGGAAACTGGTTACACTAACAAGGCTTTAACTGGACTACCATATTTGAGAGTCATGCATAAACTCAGATATTATTAGAGAGCTTTAAGGAACTGAGATCGACTTTATGGACTCAATAAAGCCCCTTTAAAAACACACCTGATGCCTTGATTATATGGCTCCCAACAGAACCTCAATTTATTTTGGGGACTTTGAGAAGAAAGAAATTCACCCACATCTATAGGTATTGCAGACAAGTCTGAGGACATGGCTTTGGTTTGGCTGCCTAGCCTCAAGAGACCTTTAAAAGTTCAGTCTGAGATTCCTTACAAAAAGTTCCAATGGTACAGATTTAAAAGAGCCTATAAGATCAATTGGCATTCTTGCTACACTTATGTAACTATCAGGCCAAGTTTATTGAATCTAGACTCATTTTGCAAACAAATTAGTCTTCATTTGGCTTTCTTGGTAAAAATGGGGGTAATTTTAGAGAGAAAAATAATGTTTCAGTAACATACCTTTGTGGATATTAGATTCTAGTGCTGTTCATTGTCTTTTAAGGTTCCCACCCCGCACCTGTAAACTGGACTGGATCCTGAGTTCTAGTTTCCTCCACTATCTGGCTACAATTCTCCAAACCAACATATCTAGATTTTTCTGATTTGGAATCATATAGAACTAAAACTGCCCTCTTTCTGAAGCCACACAAGCTAAAGTTGGACAACTTGATATAAACTTCAGAGAAATCACACCAACAGCTCAAGAGTAGACATTCTTCATGCCTGTTTCTGTATGGGCCACTCAAAAAGACACCAGGGACATTCAAACTGCAAACTAGAAAAATCTATCAGATTGTCACTGTCTTCCCTCATACATCTAAAATAACTCTGATCAGACATCTAGAAATTTTGACTGGTTGCCTTCAGAACTCAGAAACTGGAATTATGGTCTGCTCTAACCATTAGCCATTATTTTAATTTTGTTTCCATAGACATGCTTCTTACTAAACACCTGATTACTTACACCATAGGCCTAACTTTGAGAAGCCCACCTGCATCACCGCCTCCTGAAATGAATTGAATTGAACTGCCCTATTGTCAGGACTAAGAAACTAGTTCAGTGGGATGGAACAATCTACCAACTGAACCTCTAGAATACAAAATTTCTTGGAGAATTTTCAAAGATGGGACTGTAGGGGAACAAAACTTGCTACCCCAAAATACATCTCTTTAGCTTGAGGATTATTTGGGGCTGATTATTTTTAAGAAACAAAAGACTCAGGAAGTCTTTCTTTTTACCTCCCCCTTACCTGTCTTAAAGAATTTAGATACATGGCCTGGTCCAGGAAGAACACTATCACCAGAGATATCTACAAAGAATATGGGGTAGGTGTGGTAGGGGAAAGCCTTTGGCAGGGCCTAGAAATCAAAGTCTCCATGTCCCATTGTCTCTGCATGGCTTAGCAAACCTTTGTTTACCAAGCATTTGTTTTCCTTTCTCCATATGAATTGCCTTCCTTCCCTTTGAAGTCCCAAATCCCTACCTACTGCCTTCTTCTCTCAGAAGGCATATAGGCCTCAATTGTATTTCTGTGGTATTGGTTGTAATTTCTCCATTTTCCTTATTTTGTTTATTTGTGTTCTCTCTCCTTTCTTCTTGGTGAGCCTGGCCAGAGGTTTGTCAATTCTGTTTACTCTTTCGAAAAACCAGCTCTTGGTTTGTCTAACTTGTCCTCGGATCTCATTTTATTCATGGGTCCCCCATACATATGTAATTAGATTTGATTTCCTCCTGTTAATCTGTCTCATTTCAATTTAATTCTCAGACTAGCCAGAAGAACCTAGAAAGGGTAAAGTAAAATTTGTTCCTTCCTCAGCAGAATCAACAATAAGGCATGTTCAGTTTATGAGCACATTGTTTTCATTTTGAGACATCAGTTTAATACCCCTGGCATTTTAACCTTCTTGTCATCTGATTTGAGGAAGAGCTGTGAGGCTTTAAACATGCACTAGATCCTTGTATGTATTATTGGCATTACTTGGCTTGTTCCCATTTTTATAAGCTTCTCCTTTCTTCTTCAGTAATTCTGGAAAACTTTCATAGGAAGGGCAAAAAGGACAGGATGTCTCTTTTCTCTCTACTTCTTCATGGAAATGAGAAACAATATATGATAAAAATTGATAAATGGAACTGATAAGACTAAAGGACTTTGCCCAAGTCACTCTGCTACTATACCTATGGAAAAAAATCAATATTACTTAATGAATACTTACACGAAGATGATTCAGATAACATATCAGTTCAATTCCTGCTCTCAGAGAGTTTAGTAGGTCAGGTAGATGGGTATCAAACAACTATTAGAAAAAAAAACAATATAACTAAATAGGTAAAAGCAAAATGCTTTGGTAAGACAAGAATAGGCAGGCTTTCAGAAGGAAAGTGGAATGTGATTGGGACCTTGAGGGATCTTACTTCAACTGAGAATCAGAATTGAAGACCTGTCATCCAAAACTTTTGGTGGTTTCAGTATATAAAGGAAATGGGAAAGGACAGTATGTGTTCTGAAAATGCTGGTGTGGCTGCAACTGGCAAACTGCAATTTTACCTGAGAGTTGTTTTTCACCTTTTGGAAATAAAGTGCAAAAGCACAGAGGATAACAATAATCAAGCCAAATCAAAGTTAAAAGATTAATTGTACAGAGGATACAATAAGAACAGGATGGTTTCTCTATGCTGCAGAACCAATGTGTCAGCGAAGGGCTGTGTACATTTCTAGAATACAAGTGTGGCCATTCATTCAACAAAAGTTTAACAACCCCCCTCTTTCCCTGCCCTTCTGCTGGGCACGGTGATAGACACTGGGGATAGAATAGTGAACAAGACGGCCATGGTCTCTGACTTTACTAAATTTATATTCTGACTAGGGAGACAGTCTTTAAACAACACCTAATTATAAAATTGCAACTGCAATAAGCAGTGGGAAGAAATGTGAGACGCTAGGGGAAATTCTGGCGGGGGCCCTGGCTTAGTCTGGTGTGTTAGAGAAGTCAGCCTTGAAGAAATGATACTGGAGCCGAGCTCTAAAGCAGAAATAGGGGTAGAGGGGCTGAGGTGAGTGCTGAAGGCAAAGGAAACAAGGCTGGTGGTAGCACCAATGTGGGTGCCCCACAAAGAGGGAGAAGCCTAAGGAGGGGTGAAAGCCTCTTTGTGCATGGCCTTGTAGGCCTCATTATGATTTGGGTCATTACCCTTGTGCACCGGGAAGCAACATATTTTTGAAGGGTCATTCTGAGTGCAGAATGGAAAAAGGATTAAAATGAGACAAATAAAGATGTGGAAAGGCTGGTCAGCAGGCTAGAGGCCTGCCGGGAGTCCAGGCAAAGAAATGAGGGTGACTTGGACTAGGGTGGGGAAGTGGGGCTGGAGAGAGTCCAGAAGACAGGTTAGGGGGAGAAGGAAACAGGCTGAAGAGAGAGAGAGAGAGAGAGAGAGAGAGAGAGAGAGAGAGAGTGAGTGTGTGTGTGTGTGTGTGTGTGTGTGTGTGTGTGTGTGTGTATTCCACAGCAGTGAGAGGGATCAGATTATTTCTGTAAGCAGGGACTAGATTTTATATTAACAATTCTCTGCTATTTCTAGTTATACTCTCTTTTCCTTCATGCCAGAATCATCACACTCCCAAACCAGGCCAAAAGTCAGACCAGAACTTCAAGCCAGCATTCTTTTCCTAATCCCCATATACAGAAACAGTGCAAGATTTGGCTTGTGGGGTCACACCCTAGGCTTTCTCACTCCCTTCCTGGAAACTTGTGCTCAACTTTAAACAGAGATAAGAGGCAAGGAGGCTAGGCAGCTATAAGGGGAAAGAGGAAACCTCTAAAGAGCTAGTAAGAAAAGGAAGATGAGTAAATATTGGTTAACTGTACTGAGTCAGAAAAATATACTGATATAAGTTCCCCAGGCCTTCCTGTTTCAGATGTAGATAAAAACACTCTTCAGAGTGAATGTTAGCTGCAGCCGAGCCTGAGGCTCTCATCTGCTGGAACAACAGCTAGAACTAGGGCTTCAGCCTTGCGGTCACTCAGTAAGTATTTGTTGAAGAATAACAAAGTGTAAGACAGGCTGTCCCAAGATCCTGAGGGCCATATATCCTCAGCACAATTTAGAGTCTCCAACTGTTGCCGAAAAACTGGCCTCTATACCCCAACAGCCGAACTGAGAATCAGAGGCAGAGTTTGGGGAGGATAGAAAAGAACAGCTTGGGGGTGGAGGGTGGGAAGGGATAGACTGGGATTTCAATATTGTAGAATAGATAAACAAGACTACACTGTATAGCACAGGGAAATATACACAAAATGTTATGATAACTCACAGAGAAAAAAATGTGCCAATGAGTGTGTGTATGTCCATGAATGACTGAAAAATTGTGAACACTGGAATTTGACACAACATTGTAAAATGATTATAAATCAATAAAAAATGTTAAAAAAAAAAAAAAGAAAGAAAGAAAGAAAGAAAACAACAGCTTAATTGCTTTGCCAGCAAAGGGAGTCATAGCAGGCGACTGCCTTAAAGGCTGTGAGCCCTTCATGGGGTTGAGTCTTGAGGTTTTATAGAAAAGGTGATAACAATCAGGGCGTTTTATAGGGTGCTATATTCCTCTTAACCTCAATGAATCTTCAGGAGGAACTCCGGAGGGTCTGTCCATTCTTCTGAGATTATCAGCCTGTGATCTCTGTCTCCTTCCTGGTGCACAGTCTTTGGGTTGCAGTTATTCTCAGTAAAGAATGAATCAGCAAACAGCTTTCGCATAAGGGAAGTCAGAGGTTAGTTTGCTTTATACTCCTTTACAACTCCTATCACTTCATTATGGAAAGGAGAAGGAAATAGAGAACACAGAGGGGCCGGGTTGGTTATTGCTGTAGAAACAGGAGCTTTGTGGCACGTGAAGTAAGTTCTGGTAATAACTAGTTAACCCTTGACAAGTCTCTGTCTCTGTTCCCCAAGTTTTAAAGGAAGGGGATTACTTAACATGGGCTCTGTGTAATTTTTAGTCTAACGTTGTATAGAAAGTAAGGCCCAAAACCTTAAATAGATTTGGGTGGGGAAAGAAAAGAAAGCAAGCCAATTACTGAAGGCAATTAGGGAGCCTTCTCTGCTACATTTTGGTCTTAAACTGAAACAGGATCCAAGTGTGGGTTCCTCTCTCTGGGCTTCTGACTACTAAGGGATGCCTGTCATCTGTTTTTATTCATACCAGCAGCTGCCATTGTCTAAAACAACTATTCTCTCCTCACTGAAGTCCTCAGTTTCCCGGAAACTTTCTTCACAACACAGGAAACCCAGCAGCCTTGTCAAGGACTTGGTTTAGACTAAGTTTCTTCAACCTCAGCCTCCTAGGGCCTTTACCCAGCATGGCTAAGCCTCGGGCCTCCTTTCCAGGTCCCTTCCTCAGCCTTTCATAGCTCAGGAAAAAGTTATTATTTTTTTAAAACCAAGAAATAAATATAATTTTACAACTTCTAATAAAGTCTATTCTCTCCATGTGGCAATGAGCACAGGGGTGGTGAGGCTGGCCAGGATCTCCATGTGTATCTGCTCTTGCAAACAGTGGCCTTTGGCTAGTGGGGCTCACTGGGCTTTGAGCTATAGATCACAGGTAACTGAGGCCCTGGCAAGCTTAACTTTCCAAAAAGGGGTGAGGGCAATGTTTGGACTTCCTTAATGTTTTAATCAGGATAGAAATTAAGGGCCAGTGGTAACACCTTATCATAATCTTAATTTATTTGAAACACTGACGGGTAAGCTTTTCCTTTCTTTTTTTTTTTTTTTTTTAATAGAAAGTCATATCAGAGGAGTCAGCAAGCATAGTCTCAAAGAAGAGTTTTTGACAAAGAGCCCTCAGATAGAAACATAATTATGAATAAAATTTTAACAAAGGGTTTTTTTTTTTACTGTTGATATTTGAAATAGTTTATTTGAAACACTTCAGAGTCAGATCGTGATTTTTTTTAACATTTTTTATTGATTTATAATCATTTTACAATGTTGTGTCAAATTCCAGTGTTCAGCACAATTTTTCAGTCATTCATGGACATATACACACTCATTGGCACATTTTTTTCTCTGTGAGTTATCATAACATTTTGTGTATATTTCCCTGTGCTATACAGTGTAGTCTTGTTTATCTATTCTACAATATTGAAATCCCAGTCTATCCCTTCCCACCCTCCACCCCCCTGGTAACCACAAGTCTGTATTCTCTGTCTGTGAGTCTATTTCTGTCCTGTATTTACGCTTTGTTTTTGTTTGTTTGTTTTTGTTTTTGTTTTTTAGATTCCACATATGAGCGATCTCATATGGTATTTTTCTTTCTCTTTCTGGCTTACTTCTCTTAGAATGACATTCTCCAGGAGCATCCATATTGCTGCAAATGGCATTATGTTGTCGGTTTTTATGGCTGAGTAGTATTCCATTGTATAAATATACCACCTCTTCTTTATCCAGTCACCTGTTGATGGACATTTAGGCTGTTTCCATGTTTTGGCTATTGTAAATAGTGCTGCTATGAACATTGGGGTGCAGGTGTCATCCTGAAGTAGATTTCCTTCTGGATACAAGCCCAGGAGTGGGATTCCTGGGTCATATGGTAAGTCTATTCCTAGTCTTTTGAGGAATCTCCACACTGTTTTCCATAGTGGCTGCACCAAACTGCATTCCCACCAGCAGTGTAGGAGGGTTCCCCTTTCTCCACAGCCTCTCCAGCATTTGTCATTTGTGGATTTTTGAATGACGGCCATTCTGACTGGTGTGAGGTGATACCTCATTGTAGTTTTGATTTGCATTTCTCTGATAATTAGTGATACTGAGCATTTT
This sequence comes from Camelus bactrianus, assembly GCF_048773025.1. Taxonomy (NCBI): domain Eukaryota; kingdom Metazoa; phylum Chordata; class Mammalia; order Artiodactyla; family Camelidae; genus Camelus; species Camelus bactrianus. Next base: position 57,474,274 of record NC_133543.1, read on the forward strand.
TTCATGTGCCTATTGATCATTTGTATGTCTTTCTTGGAGAATTGCTTGTTTAGGTCTTCTGCCCACTTTTGGATTGGGTTGTTTATTTTTTTCTTATTGAGTCGTATGAGCTGCTTATATATTCTGGAGATCAAGCCTTTGTCGGTTTCACTTGCAAAAATTTTCTCCCATTCCGTAGGTTTTCTTCTTGTTTTACTTCTGGTTTCCTTTGCTGTGCAGAAGCTTGTAAGTTTCACTAGGTCCCATTTGTTTATTCTTGCTTTTATTTCTTCTAGGAGAAGGAAGGGTCTTTAGACACTATGTAAGTCTTCTTCCTTATAAAGGATATTCAAGCTACTTCTTCAAAGGGCCTCGAAGGTCTTGCTTAAGAACAACAGACAATAGTCATAGTCTCCTAATTCCATTAGGCAGAAAAAATTGTGATTTCAGGGAATCCTTGGACATAGGAGGTCTTTGCAAGATATCCTGAATAAGGGTTGGCATAGAAAAATGAAAAACTCCCTGTAGACACAAATTTAAGGAAACATAAAAAGCATTAAGTTGATGTTACTTGGATCATGTTGAGGGACAGGCTCAGGTCTACCTGAGTATAGTAAAAGAGTAATATACTAGTTTGTCCTGTGTTTCTCCAATAGGGTTTCCATGGCAGTTCTGTAGATTTTCTGGTCTGTCCATAACGAATGCCTTTGCCATGGCACTAATATAATTACAACAGACTTGAAACTCTAAAGACATAGTCACCTTACTTGGATGAAGTTCCCTTGTCAGGTTCAGAATAGGGTAGTTGGCACCCAATCAACTTTCTTCTTTCCACAAAGAATCAGTTAGAGTTGTGTTGCCTAAAATGATATCCATTAGCCACAAGGCTATTTAAATTTAAATTAATGAAAATTAAATAAAAATTAAGAATTCAGTTTCTGAATTTCAAGTGCCATATTTCAAGTGTTCAATAACCACATGGGGCTAGTGGTAGTGCAGTTATAGAGCATTTCCATCATCACAGAAGTTCTGTTGGACAGCACCAATTTAAAAGAATCATTTATTTGTAAATACATCAATTACTAATTCATTTAACTTGAGACACTCTCCCTAAATTCTTTTGGCTTCACAAAAGCAAAACGTACAAAAACAGGAAAAAAAAAAAAGCAAACAATCTTCCTTCTACCTCTTGAAATGATTCTTTGATGTGACATGTCTTTTATGGCTTGTAGAAATTGGGGTGGTCTTTCTGTTAGGTTGTTAAAAAGTTAAAACTATGTTTAAATGTAGTTTCAATGAGGGGTAGGGGAAGAAGGAATATTCCTTATTAGTGAAGTCTGAGGAATGACCCACATTAAAGACATAATCCACCTTGTTCCCAAATTTTAAAGACTCTTGGACAAAGACCCCCCATATTTGGAATGAATTTAGGGAGCCGAAGAAGGTCTTTTTGTCTTACTTCAAAATATACCTTCTCCATCTACTCATTGATATATGAAATCCCTTCATCAGGGAGAAAAACATCTTATTAAACAACTACATATAAAAATTTAGTACAAATATCCTTGAGAAAAACACAGTAAGCTATAAATGACTCACATCTACCACCTTCCAATACGTTTTCATAGGAAATGGAAGAGAAAATTCAAAGTCACTGAATTCCTAGATTAAGGTGGAACTGGTTGAGGAGAGAAGGATCAGAAGGAGAAACGTTTGAGTAAGGATAGATTTTTACCGCCCTGTTTTGCGAAAGCTTGGCCTGTGGTAGTTAGGGAATATGTAATGACAACTGAATTGACAGACTATTAAGTTTGAGTTTCCATTTCAAAAAGCAGGGTTCTTCTAGACCCTCAATAAATTTACTGATTGGCCTCAGCATGACAATGGTCAGTATTGGTTTAGGGTGGTATCTTAAAGATGCACTTGACTTTTAGTGACGCTATATTACAGAATTTCACAGCCTGAGGAACTTTGGGTAGCATTTTGTCTACTCCACTAAACTAAGAATTAGCAAATTATCTCCTTTTAAATTTCAGGGGTCATCTCAGGGCTATAACCTGAATTTCATTTTAAAGTTGCAAAACCCACTAGATTAGGCTAGATCTTTTCCACCTTCCATCTCTGATCTGCAGTACAGGGCAAAATATCTTATGTTTGTGGAACTGCTGAGCTGCATGCCCCTATTTTAAAGATGAAGAAAATGAAGGCTAGAGAAGGAAAATGATTTTCCAAGGTCATGGAGTGAGGCAACAGTCAGACAGTACTAGGACAGAATCTTTCCACTGCATACTGCTGATTTCTCATAACTGCCTTCTTTCTTTGAATGCTTAGTTCTCGAGGCTGGTACAGCTTCCCACAGTTCAACTGGGTGCAATTACTGTTTCTCTTTTATTTTTGTGTTTTTTATTCATTTGTTGTCCACCAGCACTGAAAGCATCAAATGATAGTATTTTTTTGTACTAAGCAAAGCTAGTCTAGAATTTAAAAAAAAGAATTTTAGGAAGAAATGCTGCAAAATATTAGCAGCACATCTTTCTGGCTGTGGAATTAGAAACTATTTTTTATTTTCTTCCTTATCTTTTTTGATATGTGCCAGTTTTTCTACAATGAACATTAATATTAAACTTTTTATTAAATTCTTTTCTCATGAATTACTTTACAATCAGAAAAGATCAGTATATATATGTATGATCTTTTTTGATCATTATACATACATATACATATGTATGTATATAATCCTCCTTCTCCCCTTACTTCTACTGTTTGAAAGGATTTTGCCTTCATTTTAATAGAGTGGTGTAGCGGGCTCCTGTGAAGCAAGGTGAGGGCCACATTAATTATCCTGCAGATATTTAGGACAGTCAAAGAGGACACATTTATTCCACTTCATTTTCCAGATTTTCAGCTGAAAGGGAAGACTGTTGTCTGAAATGACTGCTGGTCTTGCAGCTGAAACCAGCTCAGTCCCCTTTTTATTTTTTGTCAAGTGCCTTAGCTCTCTGTAAAGGGAAGCCTTGCTTCATTCTCACCAATCTATTGATTTCCATAGATAGATAGATAGATAGATAGATAGATAGATAGATAGATAGATAGACAGACAGATAGGCAGACAGACAGACAGTTTTTTTTTTTTTTTTAAAGGAAAAAACTCCCTCAATTACCCACATAATTCAAGGCAACAAGAAAGTGTAATCTATTAATCCTAGGGGTAGACTTTTTACTTCACTTGGCAGGTAAAATATTACTAAGTTCCTTAATATTATACCTAAACCTTCTTTCATAACACATAAAGAGGAGGCATATAATCCTAGGATTTTGTACATGAGAAATAGAAATAAATTAAAAACAAACTTCAGAAACTACTAATGATATGCGAGAGAGATAGAGAGAGAAGGAATGACTTTTGTTTCTCTATGAGTCAGCCTGGGTATGTTTTAAGGTGTTTTTCTGGATCTACCACCACCACCACCAACAAAAATCTAGGAAATCTCACAAAAGTTAAACTCTGAGTTTCTTCCAACAGAGGAAATATGGAAAATTTGAATCTTCCAATAAATATTTGATGCATTTCTTTCCCCTCGTCTCTGGTAAAATAATTTTCTTTTACAAATTTGTTACTTTTGGGTTTCTTTACATTTAAAATAGACTTTTAGGGCCAAGAGGGATTTGTGAGGCAATGTCAGTGAGACTGGGAGAGCATTGTACGTGAAGTATAACAACCATAGCAGAGGATGTCAGGAAAAAGTTACAAGATAGCATTGGTGCCTCTGGTCTTTGCTCAGTCATCTTGATCTTGCTGTTGAACCCAGAATATTTTTGCATAATCTCTTGCAAAGCTGGATCTAGGCAAGCTTGTGAAAGAAGTGAACTGTGTTTGTGCAATTGTTCCAAGTGCCACCTCCCTCTGCATAATCTTAAATCTTTCATATAACCTTTATGCAATCTTCTATTCACTTTAAAGGGCCCCATCAGTGACTCTACCCACACCATGTCCTACAAGTAGCCAGGGTTTTCCTTCTTCTTCCATCTTGGTCTCATTGCCAGAGAACTCTAATCTGGTGATTGGTGGTACCATCGTGTTACTCTGATCACACATCAGGTGGCCATATTATCTTTCTGCCCTTATTTGGGAGGAAGCTGAGATAGCTTTGTGAGGTCTTTTCACTCTCTCTGTGAGCCAGCAACTTCGTGTGTGAAATCTTGAACTATTATCTTTCGGTGATAACTTCCAAGTCCGAACATTTCCATGTGGTAAAACTGAAGGCATCTCAAAATCAACATCCCTGAAAACTGACCTTACAGTTTTTCCCCAAGCTTGCTCTTCTTTTTGTACTCCTTCAATTCATTTCTCAACAGACTAGGTTTGAAATTTGCTCAATTTTACACCACATGACCTAGTTTAAATTTCCCCTGCACCTGTCGATTTCTCCAGTTCCCTCAATCAGAGTAAATCACTCTCTGTACCCTGGCAGCTCTTTGCTTAGACCTATAGGAGAGAAACCACCTTGAAGCTACTGGTGGTCACTTCTGAGGATGTGTGCCTCTCTTCTCAAAGAGCCTGCAAGTCTTAACCTGTCTTTTCCCTGTCCTGGCACAGCAGGTTGGGGTGGGGTGGCGTGTCACAAACCACAGGAATTGAAGTTGCTACTAAAGCATGCTCCTCAACTTTAGCTATGCTTGCAAACATGTCCCCAGTTAACTCTCCTTCCCATTCTTCTTCGCAGCTATTCCAATTGGGAGAACTCCGTTCCTCAGCTCCGTTACCTTGCCACCACCCTGGCTCACTCTCAGGAAGTAGTCATGCCTTCTACTTAATTCTGAAAAATTAACAACACTTAAGGAAGAACTTCCTTCCTAGAAGGTATTCAGTAGGCAAGACATTTGTTTTTTACCTTTTTTTTGGTACTTTTTTTTTTTTAACTTTGACTTTGCATCCTTACTCTACTATATGACAAGATACTTACTCTCTCTCCATACTGCAATTTCTTCATATGTAAAACTGGAATAATGTTAGTGCTATCCTAAATGGTTACTGTAAGTAAGTAAGCCACTTAATGCCTGGCACAGAGTATGGCTTTATGGATCAGCTCTTTGGGAGAGGAAGTGACAGTGTCCAGGGAATCCCACATTTATTTGACCATAGAATTTTGTTTTCTTTTTTTCATGGAGAATTTCCTTACTATTTCCAGTCTGATTTATTTGTGTTTCTGGGTGCTACATACACATGCTTCTATTCTAGTTCTCACCACACTGGACTTGTCTGATTCTCCCACAAGCTCCTTCAAGGCAAGCCTTACATCTCTTGTATCCATTGCGCAGTGTCTGGCATACAGAGTGTGCTTGAAAATGTCTGATGAGTGAATGAATACAGGAAGGAATGGTAACCTGCCTCTTCCTAGCATAAGCACAGAATACTCTATTGTACATTTAAAGTAGTACTAACTGGGTGGTACCTGACCCTGAGAGTTGGTTTTGAACAAGTCTTGTGTTAGAGGCTATTGCAGCTGAAATAAACATGAGACACACTCTTCCCTCAATGAAACAACCTGGGAATACCTGAGCATTAAGCTGTAGGGGCTGGACAACAAGTGCTATGAGTACTCTGATGTTACTGAGCTCTGGAGTAGTCAGATTTACCACAGAGTATTGTAAACGGTACTTTAGTAAGATTATTCTGGCAGGAATATATGTAAGAGTAATTCAAAAGCGGGAGCCTGGGGAAAGCTAGATTGGCCAGGAGTGAGATGCAGCCTGGCATAGGCAATGGTTGTAGGAATAGTGAAGAAAAGGTGTATCCTTTTCTGGTGTAACTTGGTGATTGTTGGAACAGAAGTGGAAGAACGGGAGACAAGTCAGGGAGAACTTTCGGGTTTCTATTAGAGACTGGGAGAACAGTGGCAGCACCAGAAAATTTGAAGAAATTAGTTATTATAGGTGCAGCCAATACAAGCTCTTGGAAGTTACAATTCCAGAATATATTGAGAAGACTGTAAAACTAATTACTATGTAAGTTATAGACCATACAGACACTTTGATTGGAAATTTAAGGAATATATCCAACAAGTGAGTTGACATCATGGACTTGAGAAGGCTTGCAGAGAATAATGACTGATAACTTGCATACATTTCAGTCCAGGCTTGCTAAAAATGTTATGCATGACAAACCATGAAAACAGTAATGAGAAGTTCATGATTTCACATGAGTGAGTAGTAATTCATTTTGTGATCCATTAATCCTGCTGTTCTATACCAAGTCCCCTTTTTCCCCAGCCAAGGGAGAGGTGATAGAGCAAAACATGTCTTTAACCGTACATGTCTTCAAAATATTTGGTATTTCCACAATAATTCAGGACAATGAGACTTGCTGGTATTGCAAGTTAACACTTAACAGAACTACTTGAGTAAGTTACCTTAAGGAAACAAAATCAATATGCTTTAAAAACCAGACACAGTTTAAAAGTGATGGATGTGAGAGTTGCTTTTGCTGGAAACTTAGGCGTTAAAATGAATCCTCAATTCGACCTTATTAGCTTTCTGTCTGACTTCGTGCTCTCCATTTAAGCTTCTTCATCACCATTTGTAGAACACCCCCAGGATGCTTACACCCACCCAGAACATGCCACTTTTTAAGGTCACTTTTTAAACAAATGGATAAATACACAAAGATGATTCTTTTTCTTTTTCTTTTTCTGGATAAAAAAGCTGAAAGAGGATAATGAAGAGAATTCATGGAATTTAGCATAGGAAATAATCTGTCCATTTTATACAAACATGATACTTTATCTGAGCCCCATTCTATCTATAATGCTGCTGCTAATTCAAGTTGAATATCAAAGACAGAGCTGCTAATGTTCTCATCCTTCACCATATACAACTGTCCTATCACAGCAAGCATCATCCTCCCAGATAAGAAACATAGGAATGCATTTGGAAGCATCATGATTCTTTCTGTGTGCTGAGACATTGTTAAATCCCTTCCTTTCCTTTTTACAACGTTTTTCTAAATCTGTACCTCTCCCTTCATCCTAAGAAATACTAGACTCCTTTTTTCTTCTACTTTACCATTTGTCACATATTTCAATATTATCTTGAATTCTTGTTCTTTCACCCAGGGAATTAGCAAGCTCAAAACTTTGCTCACCCATCTCAATTAAGGCTTCCATGTATAAAAAAAAACCTTTGAATTTAGACACATGGTATGTGGCTAACATGGTATGGTTACCAAAGGGGAAAAAGGCGGGAGGATAAATTAGGAATTAGGGGTTAACATATATACACTATCACTTTGCTGCACACCTGAACATAATGTAACATTGTAAGTCAACTATACTTCAATAAAAATATTTTTAAAAACATTGAATTTATATGTGTACATGTGTTTGTGGGTGCAATAAACTTTCTAGGTCTATTTAAAAGGCTCAACTCTGCCCAGCTGGCTGAAAAAGGATTTGATTACATAGATTTAGCTTTAGTATCATCTTCAAATATTAAAAATATGCTCTCATGACTGTCATCCAGGACATTAAGAATTTAAATTTTTGGACTGACAACTTTGGCCCACCATTCACAGGATGACTGATCAATGATCACTGTCCTTTGGGTGCTGGTCTTGATTATTCATATCTTAAGGACTTGCTCTGTAGGACCTTATAATTAAAGTCAGTGTATCCCAAGGGATATAAATAGGTGTTAGGAGAAAAGCATTCCGTGGGTGAATACACTGTTACAAAGAATTTTCAGAACCTTTAATAAGCTAACAAGTAATGTGACATCAAGGGAGCAGAGTTATAGTGGGAAGTGTTTTCCAAATTTATGACAGCAGAACTACAGAAACATGACCTGTGCTCAGAAGAACTAGCATCCTACGGAATTTACATTGGGGAACCTTAAACTAGCTAAATTTCCAAAGTAGCAGATTTTCCTGCAATCCACATTCTTCTTTTTTTTTTTTTTGCTCCAAGGGAAAATTGCAGGATATTCCGCAGGTCTCTGGAAAATGCCCAATTGCTATTTGGGTTAGACCAACTCTTGGTAGAGCACTGGAACCAGATGTACAGCTACCAAACTGGCATCTGGTCATTTAACTAGTCTTAGGGTAGAATGTAAGAATCCTGACCCTTAATGTAAACAGTTCTTCCTATTACATTACACTTTTTTTGGGTGTGTGTGTGTGTGTGTGTGTGTGTGTACATACTTTATAATTGTACTGAAACTTCAACTTTAAAAAATATTTTATGTTTAATCTCCCATTTATCACTCTAGATACCCCAACACTTCAGCTTAAGGCTAAAACCAAAAGTTTTGCCTAAACCAATGAGCAATTATTAGTCATAAACTGAGAAAGGGAATGTGAAAGAGTGAAAACTTTATTAATTTCTCTCCAATCATATTAAATATTTGTAAGCATTTGAACTGTGGCTTGAAGCAGAATTACTCGTTATTTTTTCCGTATGTGGACAGTCTGTTATTATGTCATAAATAAACTTATTTAATGTCATTTCTAAGAAACCATATTAATTGCTTTCTAAGCAGGGACTGGTACTTTCCTGAAGGATTACTAATATTATTTTATTTATTTGTTTAAGTATTTGTATGTATATGAAAACTAAACTAAATTGGGGCTGTCCTTCCCCTTCTTTTTAGCATTAGGTACTCCATTTAGCCTTTTGCTTTTTTGGGGGAGGTTTTGTTTATCTTCCAAGGTATAAAATAGAATGACAAATGACAACATGTACTTAGGAATACTGAACGAAAGTTTGCCTAGGGTATATAGTTTTTAAGTAGCACAGCTAGAACGTCAATCCAGGTCTCTTGATTCACAATTTTGAGTTATTTCTTTAAAAGCAGGCGGTTTCTCTCTCTCTAGTACAATGAGGTATACCCAATTCAGGTCCTCATACTAAATATATTCAGTAACTAAAAATATACACCACCCATTTCCATCCCTGATCCAATGTTTGACTTTCTACTCAACTTCATCAAGACCAACTATTGTATCACAAATTATTTTATAAAATATGGGGATAACCACAACCCAGAAGCTATTAAAAGAAGGAAAACAATTATCTTTGCATGGTCAATTGTAATCACTTTTCCTTCCCTGATTGGCAGTACAGGTGTAATTTTCCTCTCTCTCTCTTTAATATGTATAATTGAAGAACGCTTTTCTGTTAAACTTTGTATCCATTTTAGACTGCACCTCATTTCTTATTTATTTTTCTCTCATCTTTCACTATAAAATGAAGACCATGCTTCATGTTTCTCTGAGGTAATTTAGCCTCAAGAAGTCTTGCCTAGATATCAGGGACAATTCCCTGAAATATGAGAGTAATTGCAAAATTAGTTTTTTAAGTGGAAAAATAAGGAAAAGAGTTTTACTGAGTTGACAATAGTTTTGAAGTCATAAGATGAAGGAATACCTGCATATATTCATTTTAATTCCAAAGGAAAATTTAAAAAATTCCAAATATTTGGAAGTCATTGTGGGAGGTCTGCCCAGAGGCAGAACTTGGATAGAAGGACAAATAATTAATCTTGGATATAGGTATATTCTGCCTGACCTCTCCTAACCCCCTTTCTGGTGCCTTGTGTTCTAGTGGTAACTCTATTCCTGGACTATCAAAATTTGCTCTTAGGAAAGAATCTGACATTAATCATTTACTCTTTGGTAAGATATTATCCCAGAGTATTTGAGGGTTCTCTTGCATGTTTGTATAAAACATGATTTATTTCCTACACTACTTCTGTGGCTCCTTACTTCACACACACACACACACGCTCAAATCATACAGAATAAACTTCTATCTATGGTTGAGGCCAAGCCAGTCTGTAGGAGTTCCTCAAAAATAAACATATAAGAAAGGAGTCAGATGTAGGGCTGTGATCAATAACACTCTTTTTCCTGAGGAGAAAGTGTCTCTTAAAGTGAACCTAAAAAGAAAACCCACATAATTTGGCTGTATAAACATAATAACTCATAGAGAATGAACCAGAAAGGAGAACCTCTTCATCCTAAGCCATTTAATTCTCTGTTAAAGAATAAGAGATTTTATTTTAATTTGGGGGGATGTAGTATAGGTGCTTTATTCTTTACAGTGATACCAAAAAATCTCCTTTGAAGAGATATCAATGAATTATTTTGACAAGTAGAAAATACCTGACAATATAATTCCACATGTTCTGATAACATCAAGAGAGGACTCAAAAAGGAATCTGCACCTCAGAATTGTAGGGTACTGAAAGTACTGTTGGGCTGGGAGGAGATAATGATTAATAGTGACCGTTAGAGTTAATGATTATATGCATCAAACTCTTTTCATTAGAGTTAATTTATTACTCAACAGATTGTAAAAATGATTAAATTTCACTTTTAACAATGAGTAAAATTATTATAAAGCCTATTTCTTCCATGATGGCGATTATTAAAGTGAAAATGTCACTCATGTTTCCCTTTCCCTTCTACTATATCTAAATAACTCTTTAGTTTGCACAGTTTACCAATTATAGGGCTGCTTTTTGTTATTAGTCTCTATTTTTGATGAGAAGGTATCTATTTGCCAATAGATCATATGCCTTATTATAATTTGATCAAAATCATAGTTGAAAAAAACATGACTCTGGATGGACTGTGGAATTTATCTACTACTTCAATTGTTTACCCATGTCAATTATTATTAAGTTATTGGGTCGAATTACATGCAATGATGATTTGCATTATGAAACTATGGTAGGAAACCCTAAAACTACTATTTTTCAAAACTACCAGTGCTAGAAATCAACACATAAGTGTGGATTTAGAGATGAAAACAGAGAAAGAGACTGAAGTATAACTTTTAATTTGGTATATATAAACTGAAGCCTAAAGACAGCTAGGGACTATCAGTTTATAAAGTTTCTGTTTTTTTCAAGGTCTCTAGGTTTCAAGGTTTCTTCTTTTGCTGAGATTTTAAGTTAAAGGCAAAAACCATGTGCTGTATTTTCCTACTCTTCTACCATGATTCTTTGGTTGGGATGACTAAGACTGAAAATCAACAACAACAACAAAAGCCAGGCTAGAACATTTGTGCCAAGTCTGACTGAAGTCTACCAGCAATGCAACTAGAAACCAGGAACTGAACTTTGGCAGAGGCATGCATAACCCCATTTGGGAGCAGTGAGCATAAAACAGAATTTAACAGAAATTGCCAGTACTGTTCTCTTCAGCTCCGAAGGTAGAGAAAATTAGCGATCCCCTAGATTGACTGCTTGATGGGGTACTCTTTTTTTATACATGGAGAGTTACAGCATTAAGGTATTTTGAAAATTTTAAATGACTGGAAGTTATTGTTTGGCTCCCTCTTTACCTTAGTAACACAACCATCCCAGATGGACTGGTGTCCAACTACACTTAAAGATAACCCTTGCAAATCCATTTTCAGATATCTTTTCTCTGATATTTAAGAGTTATTTCTTTTCTCCTAGCCTCCAGGCAGTAGCTAGCCTCCAAAATGGTCCCCAATGATCCCTGCCTCCTGGCATTCACATCTTTCTGTTTCCCCTCTCACGATGTACTAGGGTTGGTCTGTGTGACCAAGAGAATAAGGCAGAAATGATGGTGTGTTACTTCAAGGACTAGATTATATAGGACTGTGGCTTCAGTCTTAGGCACTCTCTCATTTGGTGTTCTCTTCTTTCTTTTTCTCACTCTCTTTGATCACTTACTCTCTGGGAAACTAGCTGCCATGTCATGAAGACACTCAGGCAGCCTATGAAAAGAACCTGTGGTAAGGAACTGAGGGTGGCTGATAACCTTTGAGTAAACTTGGAAGTGGCTCTCGAGCTCCAGTTAAGCCTTACTGATGACTGCAGCTCTGCTCAACTTGACTGATGCTTCTTACAAGATCCTAAGCTAGAACCACCTATGTAAGCCACTCCTGGATTCTTGACTTTCAGAAATGGTGTGAGATGATAAATGTTTACTGTTTTAAGCTGCTAAACTTTGGCGTGAGTTGTTAGCCAGCAACGGATAACCAATATACAACTTATTGGAATATGAAATACTGGCTTTGTGTTAGGTTGAAGAAATGACCTCTCTTGCTGTTTCTGCAGAAGGCAGTTCATTGCTTACCAGTGCTTTTTCAAGGTGTTTTAGAAAGCTACTGTAGACAGTAACTGACCTGATGATGCCTAGATTCCCTGAAAAGAGTTCATTCAAATTATGAAGGATAAACACATTGCTCTAAGATATCTATTCACTCATATTGGTTCACCTGTGGCCCTGACCCTGCAATTATTATAACTGCTGGCTAGTTAGTTGGCACAATGTGTTTTATAGCTGCCTTTATCATCTCTTACTTTCACAAATGTGGATAATATCAGTTCCAGTCAATACTGGAGAAATCATGGCGTTAAAGTTAAGGACTAACTAGTTGAGGCTACTAGGATCAGTAATTTATGGGGTGACATTATTATCGTATTTGATATTTGAATGTTGGGAAAGGTCATGCATGCTAAAATATTTTCTCCTTCTTCACATTTTATTGTCCTGTCTAGATTTTCTGCAATCTGCATTGATTGTTTTAGAAATAGTAATAAAAAAGACAAAATTAAAAATTCAAATATAATTCTTAATGTTTTTTTAACGGAAAATTTGAAACATATACAAAAGTAGAGAGTATATGAACCATTATGTAGCCATTACCCAGATTTAAACATGGCCAATTTTGTTTGATCTGTTCTCCAAACCTCTTGCTGCCTCCCCTGCTCGACACCTGCACTGGGCTATTTGTATGCAAATCCAAAACATCTTATTATTCCATAAGACAAGGTAATTTTAATAATCTCATTTCAAAGATGGGAAGGAGGCTGTTGCTCTCACAGATTGGTTCAAAGGAAAATGGGATTTAGCAGAAATAAGTTTTTATTCTAGGTAAGTTGCATAACTGGTCATCATCCTATATTGTATGATTTCTTCTAAGGTAAAATTAAATATTCACACATTTTTTTGTGTGGTGATTTTGTTTTCCTATACTGAATCCTGGGGTTCTGCAATTTTTTCTCTGACATCTTAAGATTTGCTGGAGAGCTGGAAAATCTGTAGATTAGTTATAAAACACACTCCCTCACTGTTGGAGTCCTAGAAAGTTGTAGTTAGAACTTGGGATGGTGCTTCGTGTGACTACAAATGTACTTGTAGCTAAGGCACAAAAGGGCAGGTCAGTGTGTAGCCACTGAAGGCTGATTTTCCTGACTCCTAGTGTTTTACAAGTACCACCCAGAACTGGCACCAAAGTGGCTCGCTCACTCAAATATCTTCCCCTCCCTTCTGTAGAACCCCTGGTTGCTGTGAGGCCTAGATCTCTCCAGGATTATTACTGCATCTGGTGTCATGTTTTTCCAGCTGATGCACTGCTTCCCTGGAGGAGGCTTCTTGATGTTCACCCCTCTACCAGCCTCCTGCCTGCTCTCTGGGGGCTCATCCTATGACCCTACTCTACACAGGCAACCTCTGCTTCTGACCTAAACTGTGATTAAATGGATGGGTTTAAAAGCTGCTTATAGACAAGGGCTTATCATAAAAGTAGTGTTAGAACTGACTATAATTAAAATTCCAGTGGTGTGAATTTCAACTCTGCCCTGCTCCTACCACATTCAGGCAAATCAGAGTATCATTTTTGATGCAGTAGCTTTGGCATTTTTTTTAAAGAAATAAGGAATGAATGTGCTTATAGTACCTGATATTTGAATGCCTTCAAAACAGAAATGAAAAATTACCTAATACTTCAAACACACTATTATTTTGTACACAAGCTCAAAGTAAGCTGGATCAAGGATATATTTTGAGGACATATTCAGAGGGTCAGACAATATCCTTAAAGAGCATATTTTAAAAAGGACCCCCTTTAGCAGACTTAGCTGTCTTCCTAATGACCACCCTCAGCTCCTTGCCTTGCAGTCTGGCTGTCAGTGGTTCTGTTTTGGGGGAGTGTTTCCTGCTTTGTCTTCTCTTAGGGGGACCTCCTGGCATTAGCCTTGGCTGTCTTTCCATGACTTTGTCTCTTGGCTCATGGATCGATTTTATTGTTCATTTTACTGACCCTGAATACTTTCTTTTCTCATCTTTTTCTAGTCCTGCATTATATTGACTCAAGTTGAAAAAGCAGAAGAGAAAAAAGATAGGTTTAAAAGAAAGAAAAAAATAGGACGGCGGCAGTGTTAAAAAATAAGGGAAAAAAAAGTAAGAAGAGCACGAAGAAGCCACCATATATCTTTGCTTGAAAGGTATATGTCAACATTTTTATGTCAACATTTTAAAAAGTAGATTGTAAAACCAGATATTGCTACTTTAAACAGTAGATGTAGGACAACAGTGGAAACATTGCATGGGTGGTTAATAGGTCATTTAAACATCTAATTCAAAATAGCTTTCATACCTCCTCAGCAAGGAGAGTGATTGTTGGGGTAGTGGTTCAGCGAGACTAGAGACAAAACTTCTTTGACTGTAAAAGATTAAGGATGGGATGACCATTAGGAACGTGTGTGTACCCTAAATATAACAACAGTAGCTTTCTTACAATATAACCCAAGTCAGTGGGGTCCCCTTTCAGAAGTTAGCTTCCCCTTTCAGAAAAGAAAATAATGGGAAATGTGAATATATAGAGAGAGTGCTGAGGGTCACTTTGGAATGTTAGCAGGCAACTTACTTCCTTAGTATGGAGTAGGTATTCCAAAAGCGTCTACCGCCCTGAAGGATCCAAAGACGGATTTTAGCCAGAGCTGAGTATGGGCCCCCGGAGACCACTGACTTGTGCTACAATATCCTCAAATCTGGCTCTCTCTGGGGCTCTGGAGGAGTCTTAGTGCACTGAAAGATTCTTCATCTCCTTACCCCCAAAGAATATTTTGATCAATGGGAAAAAACAATTCCCATCATACCTGAATTGGGACAGAAAAGACTTGCCTTTGAGAATATCACTTGCTCCTGGGTGCTTCATCGCTGTTGGCCAGAACACATAAATGGCCTGATGAGGAGGGCTAAGAAACCTGGAGGTATGAAAAGGCCAAATGCTAGGATTTGTGAATAAACAATTTCCAAGCTATCATCTCCACAGCATTAAAAAAAAAGGTCACCTTGGAACAACTGGCCTAGGACATCCTTTTAACTATTTACCACTGATCCACATGCAGTGATAAAAATAACTTCGTAAGACTAACATGGGAATGAACCTGATTTTACAAAATAGCTTAAATTACATGTGGCACAAAAGACACACTAAATTCAGTTACCCCACTTATAAGAAGTATGTTTCTGTTCATACATAAATTAGATGTGGAAATTTGATTTTAAAGTGTAGGAAACACTTTCAGAATGTGATCATATGAAATTTAAATATATATGTTTCATATAGAATGTATCAAAATATGAAATTATGCCTTAAATATTATTGACAGCTTTATCAATAGTGGCATCTTATAGTTTATGTCAAGAGCATTAACTACTTTTAGCATTCAGTTGTCTAGAACTTACCTAGCAAATGTTTTAGCAGACATCTATAAAAATACTTTAGAGTAGCAGTTCACAAGATGTGGTCTGGAAACCCTTGCTGGGTCCTTCAAACCCTTTCAGGGGTCAGTAAGGTCAAAACTATTTTCATAATAAGACTAAGACATTATCTGTCTTTTTCACTCTCATTCTCTCATGAGTGTAAAATGGAGTTTTCCAGTAGTTACATGGCATCTGATATCTCAACAGACTGAATTCAGAAGCTGATCTGAGAGTCCAGCTGTCTTCTATTAAGCAAGACATTAAATAGATTTGCAAAAAATGTAAAGGAATGTCATTTTTCTCGTTTTTTCCTGGAAAATAGTTATTTTTAATAAAAATATTTGACTTATATATTGGCTTATCATTATTATTTAAAAATAAATTGATAAAGAAATATTTAAATATTTCTCAATTTAATTTCTAGTATCATATAGGTAGGTAGGTAGGTAGATAACACAGACATAAAAAAACATAAAAGCTCTTTAAGGAGGGGGTCTCAATTTTTAAGCTTATAAAGAAATCTTAGAGATCAAAGAGTTTAAATTTACCTAAAAACTTAAAATGTTAAAAGTTTGTTGGTTTAGAGTGTTAATTGATAAACAGCAACTCTTGATTTTATATGTTTCAAAGAAAATAATTATTTTAAAGTGACTTTTGACTTTGGTTTCCAAAATCTTGGCAATTCATAATTTTATGATTAATCTGAGAGGTAGGCAGGCCAGAAATTATTCTTACTTAAAATACGAAGAGATCAAGAAACAAAAAATTTTAGGTTGCGTAGTATGTTAGCAGAATAGCAAGAGAACATAAAGTACATTCAACTCTATCCCAGTAATTTGGCTATTTAATTCAGCTCCTCCCTATCCTATACAGGGTGATTGTGACATCCTGCAATAGAATGGTATTGCAAAAGAACATGGAACCACCTGTAGCCACTTTCACATTAAATATCTTCGCTTAAGCTAACTCAGTGCCCTTTACTGGAGCAGACAGCTAAGCACAATTCAATGCTTTCCCACCATTTAAAACCACTGCTAACTTCTATTGTAGGAGTTCTTTTTACTTTTTCTCTAATTCATTTATTTTTGGCAGGGGGAGGTAATTAGGTTTATTTGTTTATTTTTAGAGGAGGTACTGGGAATTGAACCCAGGACCTTATGTATGCTAAGCATGTGCTCTACCGCTCGAGCTATATCGTCCCCCTATTGTAGGAGTTCTTTATATTTTCATCATTTGCTGATAAAGCTTATTTTTACAAGATTTCCCTTTGAAATCAGGAACCAGATAAAGGTGCCACTATTCTATGGTCTCTTCAACATTGTACTGGAGGTCCTAGCCAGTTGGGTAAAGCAAGAAAAAGAAGTACAAGCTATACAAATGGAAAGGAAGAAATCAATTATAATTATCCACAAATAATTGTAGGTAGAAGATCTAAAAGAATATAAAGTAGCTAAGACTGTGTGATATTGGCATAAGGTAGATAAATGGGCCAATAGAATAGAAAACAGAGGTCAGAAATAGACTAATGTTGCATGGACACTTGATTTATGACAAAGGTGGCAATGTAGAACAAGATATTTTCAACAAGTCGTGCTGAGACAATTGGATACTTATATCAAAAAAAGAAGGAGGAGGAGGGGGAGGAGGGAAAAAAGGAGGAGGGGAAGGAGAATGGGAAGGTGAAGGGGAATTCCAGATAAACTGTAGTGAAATGTGAAAGGAAAAACTATAAGTCTTCTAGAAGGTAATATAGGAGATCAATCTTCATTACACATTCACAATGATCTACAAACGGCCAACAAACATACAAAAAAGGCACTTGATCTCATTAACAATTAGGGAAACAAATTAAAACCATAACAAGATAACAGTATATAATAGTTAAAACTAAATAGACTGACAATCACATGTCAGAGCAATGGGAACTCTCATATGTTGCTGGGACAGATTTTGTACAATCCCTTTGGAAAACAGTTTGGCATTTCATTATCTATTAACTATATACACATTTGATAACCTAGAAATTCCAATATTAGATGGGTACTTTACAGAAATTCATTTATATGCCCACCTTGAGACATATGCAAGAATGTTTATAGCAATCTTATTCACTATAGTCCTAAACTGGAAACAACTCAAATGTCTCTTAATTGTAGAATAAACTCTGATATACACATTCAGTGGAATACTTACAGCAAGGGAAATGAATGTACTGCAACTACATGCAACAACATGGATGAATTTCATAAACATAATGTTAAGAACCAGATACAAAAGAACATACTAAATATATTTACGCAAAAAACAGTAAAGAGGTGCACACTTTATTGTTAAAAGCATTAAAAAAAACAAGGAAATGTATATCGTAAAACTCAGGACAGCGGTTACCTTTGGCAGGTAGAGAGGGTGAAATGATTGGGAGAGGACATAAAGGGGACTTCTGGGGCGCTGGCAAAGTTCTAATTTTCAACCTAAATGGAAGTTACATGGGTATTTGATCTATGATAATTTATGCTTTGGTTTACTTTTCTCCGTTGTATTTCATAATAAAAATATATAAAAATGCAAGAATTCCTTTGTTCAAGGATCACTCATAATGAAATGTGATGAAATGAAAGTAATTAAAATCAGTGCAATAAAGAAGTGTGGTGCTTTTTTCAGGAGTTTATTTCACTTTTTTGTGCCTCATATTAGAAGAGATGTTATAAACACAAATAACGGCTACTCCATTTAAATTCTGTCATGGGTTCACCCCTTGATTCTGTGCATGTGATCTGCCCTCCACAGGAATCCACGTTATTAAGGGCCAAGTATACCAGAACTCAGAGGAATAGGTTCGTGGAGATGGCCTTTCTGAATGTGATATTCACTGAGGTTTTGCTTTTGGTGCAAATCATAAGCATCTCAATGGACCATGCTTTGTGTGAAACATTCGTTCCTCTTAGGTAGCATGAAATAAGTATCATGAATTAAGTATCCAGGCACTCTGTTTGGGCTTTGCTCTTGTAAGGAGAGGGGTTATGAAACCCTTCATCAAGGTCATCTACATTTATTCCACTTACAAATTTTACATGATTGCAAGCAAATGTGCTAATTGGTATTTTAATTCTGTTCTAGAAACATCAGAAAGAGTGTGAGAAGCTCAAAGAGTAGAGTTGCTGAACTCTCAAACTTGAGGAGCCTTTCTCCTTAGGGCACTCAGCAATTTACTCCTCCTGCCTCCTTTTTTTCACTCCTAGTCTATTTGAAATAGCCAGTGGTTAGAAGGAGCAGCTAAATAGGAATGGGACTCAGTGATTCTGTAGATAGGCTGAATATTTAATACTGAACTATCTAAGATTTGGAGATCAGGCATGCAAATCAAGTCCTCCTCACCATTGCCTGAATTTTTTCAGAACTATTAAGTAATTATTTTGCATCAGTCTAACTCCTGAAATGTCTTAGTTTTTTCACACTGCCTGTGTTGGCAAGAAGGTGGCTATTCAGAAAGGAGGTGAGTTCATTGAGCTTAGAATGCTTATGGCAACCCTTTCTCTTACAATTCCCAAGACTTATTTTTAAATTGCATGTTATGCAAAAAGGAACTTTACTTATGTTTGATGTCTATAGGCTTATAAAAGCCTATCTAATCGATTGACTGAAAACGGTTATGGAGCACTGTCCTGAGATGCCCCTAATTTCACCAAGTGCCATTCTCCAGAAATGAAGCCAACATTTTGTAGATAAATGAGAAGTCTTAAGAACAGTTTTTGGGTAATTTTATCTATAGCAGCAGAAAAACTTTGCCACCATTAGGGGAAAGGAAGGGCACAGGAGCCAGTAACAACAGAAAAAGAACCTAGGTTGCAACTCAGCATTAGCATTTATTAGCTGCATGCCCTTGGGCAACGCAGTGTCTCTGAGCTTCAGTTTTTTCATCTGTAAAATGGAGATTACTTACTTGAGATCTAGCAGTAAGCACTGTGCCACCCACGAAGCAGGCAATGAGAAAATTTGCTCTATTTACTCTAATGGTTACAGGCAACAAGAGTCAGCTTTGAGTTACTTTAATGCCCACGGAGGGAGAGGGAGCAGAGGTGGAGCAGTAGGAGCTCATTCGGGAAAAGGATGGCGTTGGTTCGCTCGTCAGGTCCCCAGCACAGCTCATGTCTCCTGATCCGAAGCCTCTGCTCCCGAAAGCTACTCCAGGGGCTCAGGCAACACCCGAGGGCACCAGCCACGGCACTAGAACACCTTGCAGTTTGGCTCCTGGTCTAGCCCAACCCGGGCCTGGCCAATCCCAGGACTGCTCAAACTCACCTGCCTGACAGGTGCCGGCGGTCCGGGGCGTGACCGCAGGGGACTGGCGGGCGCAGTGGGCGGGAGCTGAGAAAAATGAAGCTCCAGGCGCATGGCACACACCGCCCAGTCGCCGCGGTGGCTGCCGGGATGCGCCGCAGCGAATGGTCGCGCCGGGCGCAGCTCTGAGTGACCTTTCACCCGCGCCCAGCGGTCCCAGGCGGCGGCATAAGGCGGAAGCCATGGCGGAGGCGGCGGCTGCGGCGGGCGGGACCGGCGCGGGCGCGGGCTCCGGGTCTGCAGCGGACCGGGACCGGGCCCCGGAGCGGGACCGCGCCGGGCGAAGGCTGAGAGTTCTGTCCGGCCATCTGCTGGGCCGGCCCCAGGAGGCTCTGAGTACCAATGAGTGCAAAGCGCGGAGAGCCGCGGCGGCGACCGCGGCGGCGCCCACTGCCACTCCCGCCGCGCAGGAGTCGGGTACCATCCCCAAGAAGCGGTGAGTAGCGGCTCTGCGGAGCGAGCTGGCGGCGAGGGACCAGGCTGGGCCTGTGCTGCCGAAGGGCAGTAGCGAGGTGGGAAGGGAGGTGACACGGGTGGGCGGAAGGCAGCTTGGTCCCTGAAAGTGCGGACCCGTCTTTCTTTGGAGAGAGTGAATAAGACCCTGGACTCAGGAAGGGGGCAGGATGGAATGCTGGATTTTGGTCACTATTTTAGAGTAATAGACCCGAGGAACTCTTACTGGGGAAGGCTTTAAGAGGACCCCTTTTCTTGGATTCTTAATACCAGGAATTCATTCTCTATTTGGAATGAATATTTTGGGGGCAAAGGTTTTGGAATAAAAAGAAGGGGTTCTATTATGACCCTCCAAGGAAATTTAAGTTTGTACCAAATGATGGATCTCTTCAAACTCACGCAAGCCTGTATGCGGGGAGAACTGATGCTGGCTGGTTTCTGTGGTGTAGTTTTCCGCTTGCTTAGGGGCATGGTCTTTGAAGGAGGAAACTGAGGTGTGGATAAAAGCTATAAACTGCAGACGCTTGTTAGGGATTTAGGGTGTAGTGGTAGCTACTGAACGCTGGTGTAACCAGAAGATGAAAGATCCTTGTCTGTGGATGAGGAGGTACATAAGCCTTTTTTTTTTTTGAAGACATCTTGACTTCCAACTTTTTGGAGAAATGTTAAGTTCTGATGGAAGCTACTAGGAAAAACTATTTTCTGAGATGTGGCTTTGTCAGCGTGGATAAACTTTGAAAGTGAAAAGAACATTACTGATGTTTACTGTGTACTTTGAATGAGGTTGTGGTAAATCTATGATTCCTTTTACTTCTCTCCAAACTATGAAGTAGGTGCAGTTGTATCTCATTTTACAAATGTAGAAGCCTGCTGTAGGCTTGGCAAGTTAAATTTTGAAAGCCCACGAAGTTAAGTTCAGGGCCAAGTTCTTAAGCCATCCTGCTTCTGATGAATTCATTAGTTCAACGTTCATGAGTCCTTCCCCTGCTACGTACACACTACACTAGGAATACAGAGATTTTAAAATGTAGTTTTTACTCTTAAGGAACTGATAATCTAGTAAGATAAATTTCTAATACAGTGTAATTAGAATCTCAGGTGATAACAGTAGCAAAAACTCACTTAACCCAGTTTTGGGTATTTATTTGTTACAGTGAAGGCTTTCCAAAGTAAATCTTGAAGTTTGTGTTGGAAGTAGCCTGCCAAAGGAGAATAGTGTTCTTGGCAGATAAACAGTGTGTTCACAGGTCAATCAGTGAGTGATAGATTAGGGAACTGCTGAGAGTTAAGTGTGACAGGAGAGGGTAAGAATGACTTGGGATGAGGATTGGAGAGGCTGGTCTTGTTAGCAGGACTTTACGTCGGGTAAAGCATGATTACATTTACCTTTTAGAAAGGGCGCACTGGGGACTAGGTTGAAGGTTTAAGCAGTTGAGCTTATGATTTCTGGGAACATAAGACTTGAGTTTGAATTTCTACTGCACAATTCCAGCTACATGACCTTGGGCAAGTCACTTAACTTCTCTCAGAGCTTTAGTCCCTTTGTGAAAATGAGAACGATAATTCCCGCTTTGCAGTGTTATTGTGAGAATTGAAAAATACAGAGTTAAGTAAAGAAGAGGTTAGTGCATTGCTGATTACATAACCCCTCAACAAAAGGTAGATGCAGTTTTCATTGAGTCCAAAGTCAGCGAGACCAATTAGGAGACCATTATCCTGATGACAAATGTTGTGATTGTGAGCTAAGGCATAATATTGCAAATGCGCAATCTGTTTGAAAAAATATTAGGAGGTAAAATTTCCATAACTTGGTTGCTGAGTGGTGGGGGAGGAAGGAATCAAGGATCACATCTTGGCCTCTGGTTTCATTTGAAGTTATATTAGCTGTGATTGAATTTAAAACTTTTTGTAACTTTCCTAATGGCTTAATGTATATGTATGTCTATTCATTTGTATTCATTTGTATGTCTATTCTATGCATCTTTATGATTGTACATCTATATGTAGGTTCACAATCTCAGAACTAAGTAGGTTGGGCAAGTGTTCCTTAAGGTTGGGTTTAGAGGCCTTTGTCTATAGCATTCAGAGAAAAATAGTAATGTTTGAAAGGCACATTGAGGTAATGGATGAGACTTCCCATGGCTGACAGTGACTGGTCTGGGAGGCCTTCTGTGGCTGCTTCATGGACTGAAGGCACAATGGTAACACATTGGTGGCATAGATTATAACAGGTAGAAAGCTCTGGTCTTTAATTCAGGTGTGGCTAGTGGTAAAATCTAGTCCTGTACAACTATTTTGAAATTTGAATTAAAATATGAGGGAACACAAAAGCTTGTATTAGGTGGAACATCAAAACAATCCTCACAGAGTGATCTACTTAATATATTGTTCATGGGGAACCCAGGTGTCCCTTCTACTTCCTATTGTTTAACTGGGCTTGAGTTTGCCAGCAGCAGAGCTGAGCCTAAAGGGAAGGCAAACGATGGAGCAAGAAGGAGCCAGCATGTATATCTAGTAAAGTGTGAATGTGACTATATGCCGTTATTTTGAAATTGTTTGGTGATGTGTGTTATTTGTATAACTCCTTCTCTTTTATTACCTTGGATGATGTTATTGGTTGTAATTGTTTTATCTTATGGCTGGTTGTCGTCATGGAATTGGAGGAGTGACTTCTTGAAACTTCATGTTTTCATTCCTCTTATAGGGTATAGTCATGTACATGTTAATTATACACAACATTTGTAGAGTAGTTGCTTTATGACAGATATTGTCTTAGGTACTGGAGGCAAAGAGATGACTAATATTCTTTGGCTTCAAAGAATTCATAATCTAGCAAGGGAGATACACATTCTAGTACATTTTGAGTAGAGCTAATGTAGATACAGGTACAGATGTAGCATGAAGGAAAGAGTCAGGTCAAGGGAATATTTCCGGAAATGGTTTTAAAATATGGATGATAGCGTGGCAGGTTGATTGGATGGTGAGGAGAGTTTGTATTCCAGGCAAAAGTTAGAGCGTTATGGCAAAGCAGAAGGGCGTGAAAGTGCATATTGTATTTAGGTAAGTAAAGAATTCAGTATTGGTAGCGGTGGGAGTAAAGTGAACAGAGGAGGGCACTTGCAGGTCATGGAGGCCCTTGGCCTGTACGTCATCAGTCCATTCATTCTTTCACTCATTTGTGTGTGACTGTTTGAGAACTTACTATGTAACATATAGCAGTGAACAAAATCTCTCCCCTTATGGACTTACATTCTATCCAACTCTAGTTGGAGTAGAGAGAGTGAACCGACAAGTAATACAGTGTGTCAGATGATGATAAATATAATGAAAAAAAGAATGAAGCGTGATAGGAGGCTAGGTGATGGAGAACCCTTGAAGGAATTAAGCGGGGAAGAGACATGATCAGTTTGGGATTGGGTTTGGGTTTGAGAGAAATGACTTTACCTGCAGTGTTAAGAATGGATTGGAAGAAGGTTGATGATGGTTATAGGAAAACTCATTAGGGGAGGCTGTTGTAGCCAATCAGGTGAGCAGTAAGGAAGGATTAAACCAAGAAGGTGGCCATGAGAATAAAGAGGAAAGGATTAATTTGAGTTTTGGAAGTCAGTGCACTAGGTGATGTTTAAAACCTGTTACCTTGTCACATGGTCTCCTATGAGTTTGTTCTAATTACGTCTATCCAGGAACATATATTCTCATTATTTGAAGTTGCTGAGCCGAATTTTGAGGATGATGGTTTACTTTTGGACCTTCGTTTTGCTTTACATGCATGTTATTCCGTGAACAATTTCTTTTTGATCTTGCTTCTGAATGCAGTTTTAGATTCCAATAAAATCATAGTAAATATCAATTAAATATGTGACTTTTTATGCTTTGGTTTTGGATGTTTTTCTGTTTTTTCGAAAAGTCATTATGATGTTATGAAAAAGAGAAGAAAAAAATCCCTTGTTGACATGTCCCTCTTATACTGAAACCACTTTCCGAGTTGTGATTTTGGCTCCAACCTTACAGTTTAGAACTGTTCTTTGGCAATTTTTACAGAGGTTATAAATTCTTCTTGTTCATATCAAAAGAATATCTGATTAAGAATGCTACTAATTACTTAATTTACTTGCTTATGTTGTCATTTATACACACCATTCTTTAAAAAATAATTATTATTTAACATCTACCAGAAACCTTGGTAGATATTTTCTAGAAGGAAAAACCTGAGTTAACCTCTTGTAAATGTGTCCCAGGAGGGCATCCTGAAACCTGTAAAAGCTTATGCATTTCTGCAGCAAAGTTATTTGCACAAGTGACCTGACTTATGATTTAACACCATTTGGCAAAATTAGAGCTTATTATAGTAGTTACACTGAATGAAATACTTAGCCTACTTTGAGTTCCTAGCTAGGAATTCTAGTAGTAGTAGTAATACGAATTTTAATTTGACTAAGTCCTAATGTACCAGGCACCCTACTGAGGTTTTTATGTACATTATTTCATTTAATTTTCACAGCAGCTCTGAAAAAGAGGTGACACTATATGTATGTTCAGATGAGGAAGTAGAGGCTTAGAATGGTTAATTTGTCTAAGATCATACAACTATGAAGTCAGAGACAGCATTTCATCTCTGATCTGTCTTACTCAAAAGGCCATGTTTCTTCCCCTACACGGTATTATTGCACTTGATGTTGTTCTCTAGGGGGAAATTATCTATTTGGTAATCATCAGGCTGTTTTCTTTGTCATCCAAGTTTCAAACCTTTTGTGGTTAAATAGATCATGATCGTATACAGTGTCATAATTATGAGGACATACTGTACTTATTAAGTAAATTATAAAATATACACTCCTCTCAAAATGAAACTCATAATTTAAGAAAATATGATGCATGGTTTAAAAAGATGGACCAGTCTATTTCCTTTTGTGAGTGAGTTTTGCTGTTTGACTTGTGAGAGAAGACAGTGTTGAGAATAAAAGGGAAAGAGGAGGAGGAATGTGGAAGACCCCAGATCAGAGAAGAAAGAAGGAAAAGAGAAGAGTTAATGGAGGATTTACTGCCTGGCTGGAAGTTAACTGTCTTTGGCCTATTAATGAACAAGAAGCCCTGAAGACTTAATCTCATGATTATTTGATATCATACTTCTCTTATATTACAAGTATCATTTTGAGATGGACCACATCTTCTGTAAGTAAATTTCTTTGTGACGGGAGGTATCTACTATAGAGCCATCTTCCTCTAGTCACTTCATAAAAATATATAGTAATAATTTAAGTGATCTGGTTTTTTTTTAAGCTGCAGAGAAACTAAGTGCTGTTATAGTCAGATGAGATACTTTATGGAACCCTTTAAAAGCAAGGGCTAAGCAAGTATTACTCCTTTCAGTTTTATTTTCTTATAGAGAAGACAACTTCTGTTGAACAGATTAGTATGTTAATTTCAAATCCAAACCAAATCAAAGAATCCTGAGTAGAGTTTATTTTCTTTATTTGTTGGGCTTTAGGGGTAATATTTAATTATACCTTTGTCCCTCATCTGAATTCAGAATCAACTGAGAGGTAAGACATGCAATATAGACAGATGGAATAAAAATATCAGCCTTATTTCTAATAAAGCTGGTTGGAGTTTATGGCTTAGATTTGGGCTACCTAATATTTACCCTGAATTAGCTATGCTCAGTCTCAGGTAGTGCTGGACCATAGGAGCCCTCCTCTGCAAGAGCATAGTCAGCTCTGGTAAGCCTCTTACGTGGCACTGAGAGACTAGCGTATAACCTCTCCATAGCCTATAGATTGAGAGAGAGATAAAGGGCCGACCCCAGGTGCGTGGTGCCTCCTCTCAGAAGTCACTAACCAGGTAAGTTACCCTTCCTGTGAGGAAAAAGTGAATGTGTGAGGGTTGGGGAGAGGCCAGGATTGTGACTTTCTGTAGCCCTTCCATGTTGGAAACTGGAGGCTGGAGAATGGAGGTTTTCCTGGAATGTTTTTGGAGAAATTAAGGGCTGAAAACTTTTCACCTGCATCATTGGCATGTGTTATCCCCATTGCCTACTGAATATATTGCAGTTTCCTTGGTAGGGCAGTTAAGGTCCTCCAGCAGGGTCTGTCTAAATCAGCCTTTCCAGGCCTATATCTTATTTTCTTGGTGCCTACTGTGTAAACTACACACCAGAATTATTGCTATTCTTAGAATATAGCTTTCCCTTACCCTTTTCTTTCTTTGGTATGTTAATGTGTCTCAAAGTATAGTACACTGATGGTCCTAAGATAATTTGGGGTGGTACATGGATTAAAAACTTACTTGCATAGTTATAAATTTTTGTATATATAATTATTTTTGGTAAACTTTATTTACTATTACATGATTTATTATATAAGTAAATGCATAAACTATAGTTTACATAAAAGTTAATTACTTTTTACAAAGTGAATACATTCATCTTATCAGTATTTAGGTTAAGAAACAGCATTACCAGTATCCCAGAAGCCCTCTTCATTTTCCTTTCCAGTGCCTCCTCCCACCAGGTTAACCATTGCCTGACTTCTAACACTGTGGTTTGGATTTGCTTCTTTTGAACTTTATATAAGTGGAATCATATAATGGATTCATACAGTGTGTACTTTGTTACAAGTTAGTCATTCATGCAGGCCAGATTCTCTTAAATTTTCTAAGTATTCAAAAGATCAATATTTGCTTACCTTTCTTAAAACAAAAGCATTACATCTGACTTTGATTCTCTTCTTGTATTTGTATATTTAATTCTAAATCTTTCTGTAGTTGAAATATGCTTACTTATTAAGGAAAGCTGTTACCATTCTAGGGAATGCAGTGACTTTTGACAAGGGAGTTTTGTCTTGAGTGAAATTTGGTGCTATAGGCATCATCGTAACACTCGCTAAGAAAAATACTGTATTGTATGTAATATTTGGCCTTGCCAACATATCTCAAGTTACTAACCAGAGACTTGGGCCAGAATGCTGTCTAAATTCGTGTCAGCAACTTTGCTGACAAGTTCTATTTATAGTTGCCATGTCAGCTACCTCCAACCATCAAGTGGGAAGTGTTCATGTATCCCAGGACCTGTAGTTAAATAATATGAATTATTTAATTTTTGTAGTCACAGTTTGTTACTCCCACTCAGATTGATTATGTGGTTAGATTTTGCATTTATTCTTTGAACTTCACAGGATCCAGCATTAGGGATATTAAAATGACTTACTTGAATTCTGTTCTGCTGTCAACTCAAATTTTATAAATCAGCACTGTCCACTAGAACTTTCTGTGTTGATGAAAGTGTTACGTGGTCTATACTGTCCATTATGGTAGCCACTGGTCATATGTGGCCTTTAAGCATTTGAAATATGACTAGTGTGACTGAGGAGCTAAGTTTTAAATTTTATATAATTTTATTTAATTTAAATCTAAATAGGTACACGTGGCTAGTGATACTACTTAGCACAGCTATAGACTGAAACTTAACTCATTATCTATCCTTTCTTGTCCCCAAATGAAGTTACTGTTCTGAGTTTTCTTTAAGTATTAACACCAGTCACCCTTCAACCCTTGCTCTTGAACTTCTTTTTTTGGTTCACATTTTTAAAAGTTGAAGTATAATCAACTAATATTAGTTTTTGGTGTACAACATAATGATTTGATATTTTTATACATTACAAAGTGATCACCACAGTAAGTCTGCTTATCATCGGTCATCATAAAAATTATTATTGACTTATATTCCCTAATTTTACATTACATCTCCATAACTTATTTTATAATTGGGAATTTGTACCTCCTAATCTCTCTAACCTAGTTCACTCATTCCCCCTACATTCCTCCTCACTGGCAACCACCAGTTTCTTCTCTGTATTTATGAATCTTACTTTCTCTTTTTTCTGTTTATTTTGTTTTTTAGATTCCACATATAAGTGAGATCAGTACAGTATTTGTCTTTCTCTATCTGATTTATTTCACTTAGCATGATTTCCTCAGGTCCATTCATGTTGTCACAAATGGCAAGATTTCATTCTTTTTTTATGGCAAATAATATTCCTCTGTGTGTATATGTGTGTGTGTGTGTGTGAGAGAGAGAGAGAGAGAGAGACATCTTCTTTATCCATTCATCTATTGATGGATGCTTAGGTTGCTCCCAAATCTTGGCTATTATAAATAATGCTGCAGTGTACATAGGGGTGCATTTTTTTTTGAATTAGTGTTTTTATTTTGCTCTGAAGAATGCCCAGAAATAGAATTGCTGGATTGTATGGTAGTTGAATTTTTAGTTTTTTGAGGAATCTCAATACTGTCTTCCATAGTGGTCGCACCAATTTACATTCTGCCAACAGTGCACATTCTCAACAACACTTGTTTTTGTTGTCTTTTTGATAATAGCCACTCTGATGGGTGTGATATGATAACTTATTGAGGTTTTGATTTGCATTCATTTCCCTAATGATTAGTGATGTTGAGTATCTTTTCATGTGTCTGTTGGACATCTGTATATCTTCTTTGAAAAAATGTCTGTTCAGATCCTCTGCCAATTTTTAAATGGCATTGTTTGGGGTTTTTTGATGTTGGGTTGTGAATTCTTTGTATATTATGGATATTAATAGCCCTTATCAGATACATTGTTTACAAATATTTTCTCACATTTAGTAGGCAGCCTTTTTGTGCAAAAGTTTTTGTCTGATATAGTTTCATTGGTTTATTTTTGCCTTTGTTTCCCTTGCCTGAGAAGACATACTGAAAAAAGTAATGCTAAAACTGATGTCAAAGAGCATACTGATTATGTTTCTTTTTCCCCCTAGGAGTTTCATGGTTTCAGGTCTTATATTTAAGCCTTTGATACTTAAATTTTGAGTTTATTTTTGTATATGATATGAGAAAGTAGTCCAGGTAGATTCTTTTGCAAGTTGCTATTCAGTTATCCAAACACTCTTTATTTAAGAGGCTGTCTTTTCTCCTGTTGTATATTCTTGCCTCCTTTGTTAGAGATAAATATAGATAAGTTGAACATGTAAGTGGTCTCTCTTGTTTTATTCCATTGATCCAAATGTCTGTTTTTGTGCCAGTACCATACTGTTTTGATTACTGCAGCTTTGCAATATAGTTTGAAATCAGGGAGAGTGATACTTTTGACTTTGTTCTTCCTTTTCAAGATTTGGGATCTTTTGTGTTTTCATACAAATTATAGAATTATTTGTTCTAGTTCTGTGAAAAATGCTTTTGACATTTTGATGGAGATTGCATTAAATCTGTAGATTGTGTTGGATGGTATGGTCATTTTAACAATATTAATTTTTCCAACTCATGAGCATAGTATATCTTTCCATTTATTTGGGTCTTCTTCAATTTCTTTCATCAGTGTCATAATTTTTAAGAGTACAAGTGTGTTACCTCTTTTATTATATTTATTCCTAGGTAGTTTATCTTTTTGATGTAATTTTAAATGGGATTATTTTTCTTGATTTCTCTCTTTGATAATTCATTATTAGTGTATAGAAATACAACTAATTTCTGTATATTAATTTTGTATCTTGCAACTTTTCTGAATCCATTGATGATTTCTAGTAGTATTTTGGAGGCATCTTTAGAATTTTCTATGCATAGTATTCTGTCATCTGCAAACAGTGACAGTTTTACTTCTTCCCTTTCAATTTGAACTCCTTTGATTTCTTTTTATTGTCTGATTGCTGTCGCTAGGATTTCCAATATTATGTTGAATAAAAGTGGTGAGAGTGGGCATCGTAGTCCTGTTTCTGATGTTAGAGGAATGCTTTCAACTTTTCACCATTGAATATGATGTTAGCTGTGGGTTTGTCATATGTTGCATTTATTATGTTGAGGTATGTTCCCTCTGTACCCACTCTTTTGAGACTTTTTATCATAAATGGATGTTAAATTTTGTCAAAAAGCTTTTTCTGCATCTGTTGAGTTGATTATGATTTTTATTCTTCAGTTTGTTAATGTGGTCTATCATGTAGATGTGTGAATATTGAACCATCCTTGCATCCTTGGGATAAATCCCACTTGATCATGCTGTATGATCTTTTAATGTATTATTGTATTTGGTTTGCTAATATTTTGTTGAGGATTTTTGCATCTATATTCATCAGTGATATTGGCCTGTAATTTTCTTTGTTTGTGGTGTCTTTGTCTGATTTTGCTATCAGGGTGACACTGGCCTTGTAGAAAGAGTCCAGAAGCATTCCTTCCTCTTAAATTTTTTGGAATAGTTTCAGAAGGATAGGTGTTACTCTTCTTTAAATGTTTGGTGGAATTCACCTTTGAAGCCATCTGATCTTGGACTTTTGTTTGTTGGGAGATTTTTAAAAATTTATTTTATTATTGATGCAATTTCATTACTAGTAACCAGTCTGTTCATAGTTTCTGTTTTTTCCTGATTTAGTCCTGAGACATAGGTTTCTAGGAATTTATCCATTTTTTCTAGACTGCCCAATTTGTTGGTGTGTAGTTGTTTCTAGTAAATGCTCTATGCTTGGTATTTCTGTGGTTGTTGGTTGTAACTTCTCCTCCTTCATTTCTAATTTTATTTATTTGGGCCCAGTTTTTTTTCCTTAATGAGACTAGCTAAAGTTCTATCAATTTTGTTTATCTTTTCAAGGAACCAGCTCTTAGTTTTATTGATATTTTCTATTGCTTTTTACTCTGTTTCATTTATTTCCACTCTGATCTTTATCATTTATTTTCTTCTACTAATTTGGGGTTTTGTTTGTTCTTTTGTAGTTTTTTTTTTAAGGTTAGATTGTTTATTTGAGATTTTTCTTATTTCCTGAGGTAAGCAAGTATTGCTATAAATTTTCCTCTTAGAACTACTTTTGCTATGTCTCGTAGATTTTGGATCAGTTTGTTTCTATTTTCATTTGTCTCTAGGTTTTTAAAAATTTCCCCTTTCTTCAGTGACTCATTGATTATTCAGAAGCATGCTGTTTAGACTCCACATGCTTGTGGTTTTTTGCAGTTGTTTTCTTGTAACTACTTTTTAGTCTTATACCATTGTGGTTGGAAAAGATGCTTCATCTGGTTTCAATATTCTTAAACTTATTGAGCCTTGTTTTCTATCCTGGCATGTAATCTATCCTGGAGAATGTTCCATGGACACTTGAAAAGAATGTGTATTCTGCTGCTTTGGAGGAAATGTTCTGTATCTAGCTGTTAATTCATTCTATTCTGTCATTTAAAGTCAGTGTTTCCTTATTGATTGACTGGATTATCTGTACATTGATGTAAGTGGGGTGTTAAAAGTCCCCTACTATTTTTGTGTTACTGTCAATTTCTCCTTTTATGTTTGTTGATGTTTGCTTTATGTATCTAGGTGCGTATACATTTACAATTCTTATATCTTCTTGTTGGATTGAGCCCTTTATCATTATGTAATGTCCTTCTTTGTCTTGTTACAGTCTTTGTTTTGAAGTCTTATTTTGTCTGATAAAAATATTGCTACCCCACTTTCTTTTCATTTCCATTTGAATGGAATACCTTTTTCATACCCTCATGTTCAATCTGTGAGTCTTTAGATCTGAAGTGAATCTCTTGTAGGCAGCATATATATGGGTCTTGCGCCTTTTCCATGCAGCTGCTCTTTGTCTTTTGATTGGAATATTTAAAGTAATTATTGATAGATAATGTACTTACTGCTATTTTATTAATTGTTTTGATGTTTTCTGTAGTTCTTTTTTGTTCCTTTCATCTTTTACTCTCTTCCCTTGTGATTTGATGATGATCTTTATTATTATGTTTGAATTCCTTTCTCTTTTTTGTGTGTGTACCTATTAGAGGTTTTTGATTTGTGGTTACCATGAGGTTTATATGTAGCTGTCTATATACACTTAATTATTTTAAGTTACTGATCTCTAAATTCATATGCATTTTAACAGTCCTGCCTTTTTACACCCTCCCTGTGTTTACTGTTTGTGACATCATTTTACATCCTTTTATTTTGTGGATACATACTTATTGTAGAAGTAGATGATTTTTACTACTTTTGCCTTTTAATCTTCCTACCAGTATTATAAGTGGTTGATCGATTCTTTACTGTATATTTCCCTTTACCAATGAGATTTTCCCTTTTGTACTTCTCATATTTCTAGTTGTGGCCTTTTCTTTTCCACTTAGAGAAATCTCTTTAACATTTCTTATAAAGCTTGTTTCGTTGTGCTGAACTCTTAGCTTCTTTTGCTGTAAAATTTTCTTGTCTGTAAAATTTTTTGTCTTTCTGTCAAATCTGAATGAAAGCATTGCTGGGGATAGTATTCCTGGTTGTAGATTTTTCCCTTTTATCACTTTAAATATATTATACCACTCCCTTCTGGCCTGCAGAGTTTCTGCTGAAAAGTCAGCTGGTAGCCTTATGGGAGTTCCCTTATAAGTAACTTGTTGCTTTTCCTTTGCTGTTTTTGATATTCTCTCTTTATGTTTAATTTTTGCCATTTTAATTACAGTGTGTCTTGGTGTGGTCCTATCTGGGTTGATTCTCTTTGAGGCTCTCTGTGCTTCCTGGACCTGGATTTGTTTCCTCTCCCAGCTTAAGAGAAGTTTTCAGCTTTTATGTTTTCAAATATGTTCTCTGCCCCTTTCCTCTCTTCTTCTGGTACCCCTTAATGAGGATGTTAGTATGCTTGACATTGTTCTAGAGGTCTCTTAAACTGGACTCATTTTTTTAAAAATTCTTTTTTCTGTTCCGCTTGGATGATTTTCACTACTTTGTCTTCCAGTTTGCTGATCTGTTCTATTGAATGATGATGGCCTACATCATCTAATCTACTGTTGATTCTTTCTAATGTATTTTTTTATTTTGGCTATTGCATTCTTCATCTCTGTTTGATTCTTCTTTATATTTTCCAATTCTTCATTAAACTTTTCGCTGTGTTTATTTCTTCTTCTGAGTTTGTTGAGCATCTATAGAATCATTACTTTGAACTCTTTATTGGGTAGATTGCTTATCTCCATGTCCCTTAGTTCTTCATCTGGAGTTTTGTATTGTTCATTTGTTTGGAACATATTCCCTGTTTCCTCTTTCTGTCTCATTCCTGGTGTGGCTGGCAGTTTGGGCTGGGGAGTCCTGGAGCTGGTCCTGGCCACTGCTGGGTATAGTTGGGCCCAGAGCTGAGCTTGGCCTGGTTGTGGAAGCAGCTGGTTTCCTGGGTAGCTGACGGTGGGCTTGGGGGTCCTGGGACCAGTGCCTACCCACTACTAGAGGGAGGACCCCAAAATGGAACTTTCCAGCACTGTTGTCTTCATGGTAGAATGAGCTCCCCAATATGGCTGCACCAGAGTCTGTGTCCCCAGAGGGAGTCCCAGTTGCCTCTTGCCTCTTTGAGAGGTTTGCCAAGATCAGCAAGTGGATCTGACTCAGGTTCCTTTCAAATGACTGCCTTGCAGTGAGACTCAAGAGTGTGTGAGATTTTGTATGTAGTCTTTAAGAGTGGAGTCTCTGTTTCCTATAGCCCTCCAGCTCTCCTGTATGCAAGCTTCACCAGCCTTCAAAGCCAGATGTTCTGGAGGCTCATCTTCCCACTGAGGACCCCAGGCTAGGGAGCCCAAAGTGGACCTCTCTTCTTAGGAAGAACCTCCGCTATTGTGATTATCTTTCTGTTTGTAGGTTGCCTGTCTGGTGGTGTAGCTCTTGAGTATACTGTGTCTCTGTGCCTCTTACCTATCTTGTGGTTCCTTCTTTGTATCTTTAGTTGTGGAAAACCTTTTTTTGCTAGTCTTCAGATCATTTTCATAGATAGCTGCTCTGTAAATAGTTGTGGGAGGAAGTGAGCTCAGGGTTTTCCCACTCTGCATCTTGGCCACACCCTTCCCATCTTTTCATTCTTTTCTTTTAAGATTGGACTCTTTTTTGAATTAATTTATTTGAATTAATAATTCTGCAGTCACCCTGCTACTTTTATACATGTTTATCTTATCTGATCCTCACAGCTACCCATTTTATAGATCGATAACATAAGTTCATAGACATTTGCCAGAAAATAGTCACTTGTTAGGTAGTAAAGGTAGAACTTAGATTTGAATCCAGAACTTTTCTCTCAAGTCTAGAGGTTTTTTTCTTGATACTATACTGATATTACCAAGTCTTATTCATTTTTTCCTTCTTAACTCATAGAACTTACATTCTAATGGGTGAAATGGGTAATTAACTAAACATGATAAGTAAGTTAAGTATTAAGTCTGTTAGAAGATGATAAATGCTATGGAAAAAAGAAAAAGTGAAGCAGAGTGAGGAAGTAGGGTTCAGATTTTAAATAGGATGTTACTGGAGAACATGGTATTTGAACAGATATTTGAAAGAGATGGCAGAGTTTATATGGATATCTAGTCAAATGAGACAGAAGACTAGTGTGTCCTATTAAGAGACTAACAAGGCGACTAGTGTAATTGTAGTCAATTCATAACCCCCACCCATAACCACTGTTTAAAATCCGTACTTTTAAAATCTCAGCTTCTAATTTGCCTGTCTCTTTTGTTTTAGGAAGGTCTCTTATCCACATCACATTTTCTAGCTTTCACATCTTTTCTTGTGCCATTCTCTGGAAGACCTTTATTGTTTGACACCAGGCTGCGGGGTTTATTGTTTTGGGGATCTTTTCATTTTTGAGAATTGCGGGGAGAGGGCATTGAGGCTGTTAACTCTTGCTCATGGCTTCTCATATTATGAACAGTAACTCAAAATATCATAGTTTTATGTGTCATGCAATGTAACAGCTAGGCTTGGAGACTTTAATCCATTTAAATTGGCTGGACACTCTTTTGCTATCTCCTCACCTGTTTGAAACTTCATCTATCCAACTTTGTTGGCAATTTATTCAGTGTTTTTTATGGGCTAAGCACTGGGCGGGGTGGGCGGGGGAGGTTAGCACATAGTTTTTGCCTTCTGGGACTTACAGGTCTACTAATGAAGAGTGATGTGTCTTTGATTACTGCAAGGGGCTAAGTGCCATAACAGAGGTATGGAAGGGAAATGATGTCCGGTACAGCAATGGAAGGGCAACTACATTTGAAAGAAATGTAAATTTGAAGAGTAAGAAGAGTATTATTCTATGTCAAGATGTTATGCAAAAATTCGTAAATCTGAGGGTGAAAACATTGGTGAGAACATTTGGATGATCACAGAATCAGAACAATTAGGGTAGGAGAATGTGGACAATATAATAAAGTGTATAAAACTGATATGATAGTTGGTTATAGTAATGATGGGGGTCTTCAGCTGTCTGGATAGTTTTTAGAAGTCTTATTCTGATAGCAGCAGAACATCTGGCAATTATTTTACAGTTATAAAAAGAGGAAGGATGAATTATTCTAAAATGGTATTCATTTTCATTGCAGAAAAAAATAAAGTAATAGATAATCAAAATGTAGACAAACATCCAAACTAATTAAGGGATAACCACTATAGCATCTTGGCATGTTTCAGATATGACATATTTGTGTAAAGTCATGCTGTAATAATGTCTTGGAACCACGATTTTTCATTCAGTATCTTGTGGATAACTTTCCATGTCAAGAAATATTAATGCACAACATCATCTTCAGTGACTTAACAAGTATTGTATTATATGTAGGTACTACAGATTTAACCAGTATCGTCTTATATTTAATTATTTCTAGTTTTTCCTATTATAAAGAATGCTATGATAACCTTTTTATGATTAAATTCTTAAGAGTTTTCTCAAGGCACTTTTTACAAAAGGGCTCTAATGGGTCAAAGAGCATTAATATGTGATTCATTCAACTCAGTGAGCAGAGGCAGAAATGAAGGACTACTGCTTGTTTGGACTTAATTTTGACCAAGAATAAAGAATTGGAAATGATTGAAATCCTAGAAGAAAGATTGATGCATTTGAGCAGATTTCTATCTTATAATTTAAGAAAGCAGCTTTCTAGAAATTCAGATAAAAGGAAATTATATGTTTTGGCTTGAGTTGCTAAGGGGAAACCAAAACATGACCATAGGAAGCCTAGGAAACTGTGCTTAACCCTGTCTGGGCCTCTGAGGTGATGAGGAGAGAGAGCTGAGGCAACTGGCTTTGATGTGCCAACTTAAACCGCTTTATTGTTATCAGTAAACAATGTATACTACTTATTCAGCTAGCTCATACTTACACTATTTGGGCAAACCCCCCTGTATGAGGTGATGCACTTTAAGGATTATAGTGTCAGCAGTTTCCTTTTTCTCCTAACATATTATTTTGAAAATTTTAAACATGTAGCAAAGTTAAATTTTAGAATAAACACTTATATAGCAATTACCTAGATTCCACCATTAACATTTTACTATGCTTGCTTATCACATATCTATTCATTAAGCCATCCTTTTCTCCAGCCAGTATTAATCTATCTTATTTTTGATGCATTTTAAGGAAAATTAGTAGCTTCATTTTTGAGGTAAATCTCCTATGTTAGCTTTCACCACTGTTGGGGGAAAGTTAAAATCTTTAATTCATCAATCTCCATTTTGCATTTTAGATGATTGGACATTGCTTTCTGAATGTCTTGGTGTCTAGACATAGTGGTAACCTCTTTTTAAAGTAAAATTTTAAAATCAATTTTTGAAGTAAAATGTTCTGTTTTCATTCTTTTATATTGGTCTTGATTTCCTGATAGTATTTTGCCTGCTTTGTCTTCACAAAGTATTTGTAGCTTCACAACATTCGACTGCTAGTCTGATTTTGTTTTGATTTCCAAGTTCTTACCTGCCATCTGCCATTATTTTCAGAAAGTACATTCTAGTTTTTTATGCCTGCTTTCAGGTTTTATACATGTGGTAACTTTTTTAAAAAATTACTTTTTTTTATTATGTGAATTAAAATTAGGACGATGGGTTATAAATATTAATTTGAGCTAGGTTAAAGCTGAAAAGGGAAATTTATTATAGGAGTACTGGGGCATCAAAGAACCCTAGGGCAGGAATGGATCTTGGCCTCAGAATGGAATTACAACTAAGAACCAGAAAGCCAGCAGGTTTCTTGTTAACATCACTTTTTGTTGCTATCTGCTGTGTGTGTTTTTCTAAGCAGTTCAGCCTTTTCTGCTCTTCTGTACAAATGATAAAATATGGCCACCTGCCTCCTCCAGCATATTCAGCCAGTAGCTGATTATAATTGACCCCCCTTATTCCCAGTTTCTGTGTCACATGTCTATAGCGCTCTAATCAGCTTTTGCTTAGAAAGAAGTGACGGCGGTGATCTTAGTGTAAGAATAGCTGCCCAGACAGCTAACTGAGCTGAACTAGATCATCTGTTCATCTTTTTTCATGATTCCTTCTCCAGAGTCTTGCTTTGTCAGATATCGTATTTATTTTCCTCTTGGGTCATCAATCTTTTTTCTTTGTGTACTTTTCCTACTTCTTAAAACCATGCTCAGACAACTTTTTGAAATTGTTTTATGCCTATATCACTCTTTTGAAACAGTCCTCTTAAAAGTTGTCAATAACCCAATTATAAAATCTGATCACCATTTGATCAGTTCCCAATACCTGGTAGATGTTCTTGTCTCTTTCCTTAGCTCCCATGTTTTTGCATTATCCTAGTTTTCTTCCTACCCTTCCTACCACTCTGGGCATGCCTTTGCTGACTTTTTTTTCCCCTCTGCTTCCTAAATTTACAAACCCTTAAGATTAATTTTTAGTCCTTTCTTTTATATTTTCTACCTTAATAATCTCATCTACTCAGACTTTATTTGCTTTTCACCATTGGGGGAACTTTTGAGTTAATATTTAATTTTACGTTAATATTTTTAAGTCAGTGTCTATTTTCACATTTTAAAATATTGGGCATTTCTACCTGAATGCCTTGCTGGTTTCTCAAACCTAGTATGTGTGTATAAGGCATGATTTTAGCCTTCAGTCCCAGTACTCCACTATTTCTATTTATTTCCACCATTATTTAGACACTTAAGCCCAATGTCTGAGTCATAAGACCTTGCTAAACTCCATTCCCTCTTCCTTAACCAGTCCATTGACAAATCATATAGATTCTGTCTATTTGTTTTGATTCTCAACTGTGTCTCAAGACAGTTTTGCTTTTCTCCCATTGACACTAACCTAGATGAAATCTTAATTATCTCATATCTAGCCTGGTTTCCCTTTCTCTATTTTCTCCCCTTCAAGTGATTCTCCATTCTATCATCAGACCAATCTTTGGAGAAAGTGTGAGTACTTGCTGCCTGCTGGTGCTGTGTTACATTCTTACACTGCAAAGTTGATTGACAGTCCAGTGGAGATATACAGAAGATATGATGTAGTAGTAAATTCTATAATCAGTTTATATAGAAAGAGCCATAAACTCTTCTTGAGGAAGATAGGAAAGGCTTTACTGGAAAAGTGACTTCTGAACTGGTTCTTGGTGGATAAATAGGAGTTCTCTATAGAGAGAAGGGCATTTCAGACGACGGATATATAGCAAGTACAAAGACAGGCAGACATAAAAGCTCATGATGTGTTTAAGAAATCATGATAACTTTTAGTGTGGCTGGAAGAATAGCTGTTGAGGAAGGTGAATATATAATTTGGAGCCAGATTGCAAAGGACATTGTATGCTATGTTAAAGAGTTGGTATTTCATCCATATTGGGAAACAGCAAAAATTTAGAGCAGATATTGTTAAATTTTTACTTTTGGCAGCAACATGGAAAATACTGTTTTGATCCTATTGCTCCCTATTGATTATTGAATAATAAATCTCAATTCCTTTAATTTGGTACTCAAGGATTTCTGTTGTTCTCTGTGACTTTCTTGCATATCCTCTCTGCTTCAGCCAGTTTGGGCTACTTACTAGCATGGAAAAGTCCTGTGCTTTTCTGCCTCTGCTTGATTGTTGAATTTCTGCCATTTTCCAAAGCATTTGGAAGTTAACGTGCCATCACAGTGAAGCCTTCTTTTCTGAGCTAGAGATGTTGTAATACTTTGATCTCCTTGTGTAGAAGTCAGTGAGTATATTTAAATAAT
This sequence comes from Camelus bactrianus, assembly GCF_048773025.1. Taxonomy (NCBI): domain Eukaryota; kingdom Metazoa; phylum Chordata; class Mammalia; order Artiodactyla; family Camelidae; genus Camelus; species Camelus bactrianus. The sequence continues at coordinate 57,513,515 of NC_133543.1, forward strand.
AGCTTGGTAGTTAAGGAGTATTGGAACCACAAAACCAAGATTTAAATCCTAGGTGTATCATGTCTTGCTTATGTCATGTTGGACAAGTAACTGACTCTAAGCCTGTTTTCTCATGATTTAAAAAGGGATAATAACACCCATATCACTGGATTAATGTGAGAAGGAAAAGAGTTAATGTTTGGAAAACACTTAGCTTTACAGTATTATGCAATACTGTTTCTATTGCAGTAAATTATATGGAAGGAGTAATAGAAATCCAGTGCTGAGGTAGTTTCTGAAGGTGGAAGCACAGCAAGAAGACAGTGGTCTTCAGTGGAAACCATGACATTTTAATAGCAAGAACAGATTTCTAATAAATATCACCTTATTCTTTAAGGAGGAAAGGAGGAACCCAGAGAGTGAAGAACATCAGCAATTTCTTGAGCTACCTGGTAGGCTCCTTGTCAGTATCATGCACATGTTGTCACCCTTGTGCTATGTCTCATTTGCATCTCTTCTTGGTTGCTCTTAGGAGTCATGGCCCACTGCTGCCTTTACTTGGTATGTGGCCTTGGTGGTCACACATACTGGAATTTTAATAAACATTATTATGCTAAAGATAAGTTAGTTGCTAAATCATTGTCTTAATTTTTATACTTAGAACGCTTTTAACTTGTATTAACTAAGAAAATTTTCTTACAGATCAACTTTCTGAAATTTGGATCAGTATGTATTGTCTCTGGGTAGCTCTCATTCCCCCTTCCAGGATAATCCTTTGTAAAATTTAGGTATAGACCTATGCACTTCCTCTGTCATGTAACCGAATCCCTATTTCCTGTTACCCTTTCCTCTGTCTTCTACATGGTGAGTGCTCCCACTTTGTCCTCTTGCTGCCCTGTTTTGTTGGAAAATTCTACTCGGGCCAATTGTCTCCTAAAGTACAGTAAGGTTAAAGTTTTTCATGCCCCCACCCCTTTTCTTCAATTCCAGTCCCTCCTGATTTTCATAGAGTTTGGGTGAGAGCAACTTGATTTTAAGTCTTTTATATTGTTGTTGGCTATATTGCCCACACTGTATGTTTCATACCTGTGACTCATTTAAATATTTTGGAAAGCAGCTATGCTTACCACTATATCACCAACACTGTACTATTTATTTTGTAACTGGAATTTTGTACCTTTTAATCTCCCTCACCTATTTCTCTCACCCCCACCTTACCTTCCACTGGCAACCACCCGTTTGTTCGCTATACCTAGGACTCGACTCCATATCTTTGACTTTGTTCATTTGTTTTGTTTTTTAGATTCCACATATAAGTGAAAGTATTTGTCTTTCTCTGACCTATTTCACTTGGTTTAATACCCTCTAAGTCTATCCATGTTGTTGTAAAGGGGAAGATCTCATTCTTTTTATGGCTGAGTAATATTCCATCACATGTGCGCACATACGTGCATGTGTGTGTCACATCTTTATCCATTCGTTTAGGGTGGGCACTTAGGTTGCCTGCATATCTTGGCTATTGTAAATAATGATACATTGAACACAGAGGAGCATATCTCTTTTCAAATTAGTGTTTTCCTTTTCCTTGAATAAACACCCAGGAATGGAATTGCTGGATCATATAGTAGTTCTCTTTTTAATTTTTTGAGGAACCTCCACACTGTTTTTCCATAGTAGCTGCACCAGTTTATATTCCCACCAACACTGCATGCAGGTTCCCTTTTCTCCACATCAGAACTCTGCTTTTAAAGTGAGTACCCAAGGTAATATTTATACTCCCAAGAAGTTTTAGAACCTCTGTTGTAATTGGGTCCTGATTTTAATATTTCCTTTTCTCTACCCCCAAACTTTGTGGGGTTCATTTTTTTCAGTGGGTTTGCCAGAAGCAAAGGTAACAATCCCAGCTACCTGTCATTTAAAGTAAAAGGCACTGCTTATTATTACTACTTTAAGTAAAAAGACACTTGTTACTGCAAGAATACTATGTGTATCAAGCAAATATAGACTCCAGTCTTGGCCTTTTTAGGGTCTTGTCAGGGGTATTGAGTTGTCCCCTGCAGGACAGCTAAAAAGGGAACTCAGAGGCTTGGTTTTTGTGGCATACAGATATTTGGAGACATTTATATTCTCATTGTTGTTCAGTTTTATAGTTTTTGCAAAAATGAAAGGCTGTACTACAAGTGACCTGTGGAAGCTTATGATACAGCTTCCTCTTCCAGTTACTAGCAAGCAGGAGGGAACAATGAAAGTGAAGTGACATTTTCCCAGTTGGTTGTAGAGAAAGTGAGTATAGTCCAGGGAGCATACATGGTTAAGGGAAGTATACATCCTTGTTCTTTGTCTTTTGCTAAGACAACTCCCTGATACTCATTTGGGCTGTTTTCCTTATTATATAGACCAACACAGGAGGGAGAACAATAGAATGGTTGTTACTTTGTAGGCGTTCAGAATGGCAGATACTAAGTTTGTGTGAGTGTGTGTGTGTGTGTGTGTACACACCTGCCCTAGCACAAAATGTTTGGAATATATACAACTACAAGTATGAGTGACTAGTAGTCTGTATTTCCGTTTTCAAAGAGGTTATTCAAACAATGAATTTCCAATTGGTAGAATTTGGTAGAGTGTAAGATAAGTTTGGGAGCAAGGGAAGGCACCCGAGGAGCCTGTGGTGAGTGGAGTGTCAGATTATTCTGCCAAGGGGTATGGCTGGCTTTGCTTTGTTTACCCCAGTCTTTGCTTCTTTCCCCACTTTTTTGTGCCTGTCTGTAAGATTTTCTCTGCTTATACTGTATATTCCTTTTTCTTCCATTCATTAATTCATAGTGAGTATAATAGGAATTGGATTTTGAGGACACAGTGTTTGACTCTTGAATTCAGATTTTCAAAAGTTTCTTTGAAGTACCAGATTCTTGTAAACTATAAAGAATTGACTATAGGAAGTTAAATATGTATTTGATTTTCTGTATGTTTGAAGCTAACTCATTCATAATAGAATTCTGTCATTTAAAAAACCCAACAATTTGTAGAGATTGCTAAAAAAACCTAACAATGGGCTTTATAACAAACCATCATAGAATTTCTGTATGTATGTGAAGGAAAGAATTGTTCTCTTGGAACACGGAGAAATAGGACTGAAATTCAAGGGCTGAGCAGTATGTTTGCCTCATGTTCAGAGTTGTGGTAATCAGACTTAGTTCATAGCATTTGCCTATGAACAAATGTGGGTCCTCCTTTATTTTTATTTCCTCAATCTCTGATTTCTAATCCCATCTGCCCCCTCCCATGGGCACCCATGAATGTTCTTGAATATATATACATATGTTTTATAAAGTATGCAGTTTTATTTAGTGTATTTTTAACTTGCTTAAATTATATTATGCTATAGATTGTATTGTTTCTCCTTTTGTGTTCACCACTGTTCGTGAAATTTCTTCACGTTCCTGTATTTATATCTGTCTATCTCAGTTCTTCTGATTGCTGCATACTATTTCATGGAGTTTACTTACCATTCATCCATTCCTCTAGTGATGCCTCCAGCTACTCTTACAAATAATACTCCAGAGAATATATCACACATGTTTCCTTACGGAACTGAGTGTGAATTCCTCCCAAATATATACCTAGGAGTTGTATAACTGGGTCATAGAAATGGCATTACCTATGAAGAGTCAGCACATGATTGCTCAGCGGGGCAGTTTACCGGTTAATGCTTGTTGTTTCCTCTTTTCCATGTTCTTGCTAACAATTTTCCGTGTCTAAAATCTTACATTTAATCTACTTTACACTGTCACTTTGCATAAAATTAGAAAACTGATTGGCTTATTACACCAAAGGGCCAAGTTTTTATTATGGCAACTAGAGTTTTAATTTAGGGGATATTGAGGGAAGATTGAAATTCATGTTGAGGTTCAAAGTGTTGCATGATAATGTCCAGGTTTTGCAAGGAGAAGCACACTTATCTTGTTGGGCAGGGGGGTGTTATCTTGTTGACCTGTTCAGAAACTTGATCAGGGTTCCAGAATCAATCATAGTTAGGTAGTTTGACTGATGTTAACACCCTCACTAGTAACCAAAGTTAAGTGTGCCCATGGACTAATTAAATTCATGATGAAAAAATAAAATTGTCAAGCTTCTTGGCCATTTCAGTTGCTCAGTTTTTCTATGTAGGAAATAAAATTCCTATTTCCTAAAGATGGATAAAAATTTGGTTTTTATCTGAACTGAGTAGTGATATATCTTTTATTAGAATTTTGATTATTGGAATTATATTGGAAAAATGATTTTTTAAAAGTTATCAGCTAGCTGAATTTTTTTTATTGCTAAACCGAATAAAAGTAGCCTAAATCACATTTTTCTTTTCTTTATTTTCTAATGAAAAATGTCATGATTAGAAATAGTAATGGTAGAAACTATGCATTTACATCAAGATGCATGCAATTTATCACTATTAGAGGAATAGTTATCTGACTCTTAATCTATGTTTATACAGCGACTTAAAAGTGAAAATTTCCCATTTTAAGAATAAAGAAAGGAATACCATGGTTTTCATAAAAAATAATGCTAGATCTAACATTTCAGTTAAAGATTGTGCAGACAGCAGCACTGGGGAATGCAGACTATTGAACAGACATATCATGGGAGAATACTGCCACCTTGTGTATGTGTGATGCTATTTTATGTCTCCATTTTCTTTTGTTATGCCAGCGAAAACAATGTGCTTTTTCACTACTTGGTACTGTGCTCAGATTTGTAAATGTGTAAACACTGGGGTTTTTTTTTTTTTGGTTTATGTGTACTAAAATCAATACAGCTTTTCTTTTTTCTTGGCAAGAGGAGGAATGTATTTTGAAGACATTAAATTTGGTATTGTTAGCTCTAAGAACTGGAAAGTCTGGGAGATCAGTCTGATTAGTTGATCTCTGTGGTTAGTTGAGAACTGAATTATTTTATTTGAATCTTATGGTAAGTTGGTGATTCTTTGATCAGTCTTCATTTCAGTGCTTATAGTGCTTTGGGATCATTATTCTGAGTGGCAGAATTTATTATCCTATAGATAAAAGAAGTACAAGTCATTGGATTTACTGACACAACCAGATTTCTTGATTTTTAAATGTTTCCCTTTAGGTCAGGTGCAAAATAATGACTATAATAATAACATGTAATAGTGCTTTGAAAAATACTGTGATGAAGAAAAGTTTTCTTTAAATCATTTTGGTTACTTGAGAGCATGACTTAGTGGGTTTCAAATATTACCTCTCTAAAGAGCTTCTTCTTCACCAGACTGGGAGTTCACATTCTGATGCTCACAGCTAGCTTAGCTGTGTAATCATGAGCACTTCTCTGGATACACGTTTCTTCATCTGAAAAATGAGCAATTGAACTGGGTGATTTCTAAGGACCTTTGTAGCTTTAGAATTCGATGACTGTGTAAAGTTTTACTCTAATTTTTAAAATGTTAATGCTATAATGCCCTTCAGTGTACTTATTACACTCTTCTATATAAGAAGTTATTTTAAAGTTTAGTGTAATCACACAGTTTTGTTTAGTGCCACAGAATATGTGTCATAGAATGTATTAGTAATTTGAGGGGATACCTGTGTATAAAGTTTAAAACCAGAAGCCTGGGAAACTTGCCTGCTTTTTATTTAACATATAAGGTACTTTGAAAATATCAGAAGATTGGTTTTGGGGTAACCTAGATTTTAATTATATACTGTTTAAGCAACATAATACTGTTTTTGGAAGCACAAATGCATTACAAATGCCTACATTTCAACTTCTGTAAAGCCTCCAGAAGTTGGTGTAAATATGGTAAGGCCCATATCACAGGTAGAATTTTCTAGTTGAGATGAAAAGAGAAAAAGTTACCTTAGTCTACAATTGAAAACTTGGAAGTTCTTTAAGATATCACCCACCTGAAAATTTAAATTCATGAGTTTTGAGTATGTAAATTTTTTTGTTTTTAGTGTACAGCAGTAGGTATTTCCTGCTTATCTTGATTCATTTTTCTTGTAAAGTGTTAAGAGTATACACATGTAATCAGGTTTAGCTTTTCACTTTGAGGCCATCTGGGAGTAATTTTTAAAAATTCTAAGCATAATTTTAAGGAAAATGATTCTCATTGTTAAGCTATATAAACATGCCAAATTCAACATCTGTACTGAGATAATTTCCCTGTGCCTAGTGATTGTAATACCAAAGCAAAATGACTATATTGGTATTTTTGCATTTATTTTATGTAATACCAAACTACTGTTTTATAGGGTACAGACTTCATGATAAAAATTTAAATTTACTAATTCATAAAATTCGTTTCACATACAAAAACTTATGTGTATATTATAAAATATTAAGTAAAGATGTTAATTGAAATGCACATATACTCTTGTAAATTATTATGGAAATATAATGAAAATAAAATATTAGGTAAATTATATTCATAAAAGTGAAGAGAAAACAATCATGAACAAAGCAGAGTGGATGATAACCTAATCTGTTTTTACAAAGTATAAACTTAAGAAAACAAGTGTATTAGTGGTGACATTAGTCATGAGGTTTCTCTGTAAAGATTTTTACAAGAGGTCCCTCCAAAACCTTCCTTCACTGTAAGGTAGGAATGTGAAATTAGAAGAAAATACCGAGCGATAGTTTATCACAGGCTCATCTACAAATCCAGTCTCTGGACTGATACTGTTTAAGATGTTTTTGAACAATTTGTTTTTGTATAGAGACTATAATTTTTATTGATAGCAAACTGTAATTTAAAAGAGCTCATTCCTACTTTCTTTTTTCATAATTTTATGCATTGACAGGGATTTCAGTGCACAATTAATGACCTGTATTTGGTTCAGTTGTTATCATGTTAGTGTTCCACTTGTTTGAAAAGCCTTTGAACTGGAAGAAGAATTAATGATTGTAATAAAAAATTTGTTTTCAGTTGTCATTTTCTTCCTTGAGAATTAAGGAGAATTAAAACTTTCTAATGAGCATATTTTTGTTTTTTTTGTTTATTTTGAATTTTTTTAAAAAATTGAGGTAAAATTGACGTGTAACGTTGTATTAGTTTCAGGTGTACAACATAATGATTCAATATTTGTATATATTGTGAATTGATTGCTGTAAGTCTAGTTAACATTCATTACCACACAGTTATAGGTTTTTTTTCTTGTGATGAATTTTGAAATTTTAATGCAGCAAATAACTTTATGCATAGAGAAGAGTTTTCTGCAGGTATTTTCATCATAAACTACATCATTGAATTTGCAATAAGAATATTCACCATCAGTTTACTTCAGTAGCCCAAATATACTAGGACATCATGCTAATATATGTAATAAATGCTGAAACGGTACTTTAATGTGGTCGCTAATTGTGTTCTGCATGGACCTAATTCTTCTGTAATGTGTAAAATTGAATGAGTGAGTCATTGATTTTGATGAAAATGATGTTTAAGACTGTGAAATACTGGCATTTTGGAAATTAAAAGTAACGTTATTTTTGAACACTGAAAACTGGTATGGTCATTAACTTAATATTAATGTTAGTATGTAGGTCAAGGTAGTTGTTGGTATTTACATGGAAATTGAAAGATTTAGAATGTAAATCCAGCACTCAGATTTTTAATCTACTTTATTAAAAGTGCCTACTACTAGTAGTGTCATTGCTAGTGAACCTACTTTGTAAATTGGTCTTTTTCATCATAGCAGAAGATTAATAGTTGTGGTTTTTCTAATATATGCAAACATTTGGTTTCTGTTCAAGTGAATTTTGATTGCAAAATTTTTAGGCCATCCTGTAATGTAGACTTGCACCAGGTACAAAATGAAGCATACTTATACTCTAAGAATATTTTTCTCCTTTGTTCTTCTTTCTGTCTTTTTCCTTTGAATGCATTAAATTTAGTGATCGTAGCCCTTTATGAAGCAGATGCTGCTTATCAGAGTGATTCTATATTTAGAAATATTGATATATAGACATCTTGATATGTATTAATTTTATTTAAAACAACATATTAGTGGGCTAAGGTCTTTTAAATGATTGTGAAAGTTAATAGTCAAATATACACTATTCAGTTTTGAGATGCCTACCATAGATCTCATTTATATATTTTTTTCTGTTACTAGGCAAGAAGTTATGAAATGGAATGGATGGGGATATAATGATTCCAAGTTTTTCTTCAATAAGAAAGGACAAGTTGAGTTGACTGGGAAAAGGTAACTAGTTTATTCTTTGTTTTATTCCTTTTTTTCTCTTTCTATGCAAAATTTTAAACATAAATAATAAATATAACAGTAAATAGTAGACATACATAAAAATAGGATAATATAATGACTCCTCCCTTGATTGAAAAGTTAACATTTTTCCATAATTGCTTTTCTTTTTCTGTTGGATATCAAATTCTGACATTGTCATGTTACTTCTAAATAATTACGTACGTATCCCTTAAAAAATAAGGACCTAACCATTTATATAATACCATTATCATACTCCCCCAAATAACAGAAATTTTATAGTATCTGATTATCCAGTTCACATTCACATTTCTCTAATTGTCTGAAAAAAATGTCATTTTATAGGTAGTTTGTTTGAATCAGGATCCAAAATGCCTATAGTTAACCCACCACCCAATCCCCACAACATTGGCTTGTTCAAAGTAACTCCATGTTTAAGACTGGGAATTTAATTTGGGTTGGGTTATTATGGAAGGTCTGTGTGAATATAAACAGTATTTTTAAAATTAGTTTTCTGAGCTCTAGTAGGGCAGAAGTGATAAGAAAGATCAATCATTGTGTGATAACTCACTTTCTAAGATATTTTTGGTAATGTGTTGATAAGAATTCTAAAGAATATGTGTATTGTTACTGTTCCAAATGCAGGTGGAATTGTAAAACCAGTTCTTAGTAGATTTTTAGCAACACTGACCCAGCCAGAACTGGTATTTTGGGTTTGTCTATTGAATTTTGATATAACTTGAGAGGGCGTTGAGTACAAATGTATAATACTTGAATGCTAGCTCTAAAAATAAATATAAAAAGTGAGACTAGGTAAAAATTTGGATTAGCTATATCATGAATCTGTTCCAGTATTGCACTTTGACTTATGTATTAGGCATTACTATATTTTTTTAACTTACATGGTATGTTAATATATTGAAATATCAACAAGGAAAGTTTTATTTCTTTGGAGAAATTCTATTTCTTTGCCATATATATATATATATATATTTTTTTTTTTTTTTTACTTAAATGTACTTTGTACCTGAGATAAAACCTCAAGAATAGTAATTAGTAACTAATTTAAATAAAGGTATGAAGATATATATTTCACATTTGCTTTTTTATTGGAAAAATATTCTCTGCTTTCTCATTCCCATCCTTTAGTGTGGCTGGGCAGCATGTTGATGGAAGCTTAGTTGAGAAATTAATTCGTGTAGAAGGAATTTCTAGTTGAAATTAAATTTGCCAGTGTTCTAAATGTTGAGTGTTTTATGTTTTAAACAGAACAATATCTCATATACTAGAAACTTGTATATGGAGAGGTTGTCTTTCGTCACCTTAAATTCTGATGTGCACTGCCTTCTTGGATATTTATGTTCACAGAATTTTCTTTCCATTAGAGTGGTTTCATTGGTCTTGAAACTTTGCTCTGGTTTTGTATCTTCTGTAATATAGTATACTTCAGTCTTAAGGAAAGGTGGTAAATTGATTTCACCTTATATTTTACAACAAAAATAATTCTTAAAGTTCTCAAACCAATTTTCAGTCATGGTAGAGATCTATTCAGTAGTTGTCCTGTTTCAGCAATTGGTATGGGCATTTAGCTTTCTGGTAAAAGTTACATGTTTCCTGCCCATATGTTTACTCTACAAATTAAATGACTTTGTAGCTTTGACCAAACCAGGCTGTAAGTTTCTTAATAACAGAAATCATATTATAATACCAATTCTATGTGTCCTACAATGCTTACTTAGTACATGCTTTCTTATTTGTTCATCCTAGTAATTTTGAAGTGTGTCTTGGACATTGTTAATGATATGTTGTAGAAACTGGGTATGGTAGAAACTGGATTCTGTTATATTCTTCTGAAGCAGCTTTTTTTTTTTTTTTTTAATCGAACAATTAACTTGACTGATCTCAAGTTTCCTTCTGTGGTGGTGCGCAGCTAAATTGTCTGTTCAGTTCTTTTAAGCTTAGCTATGCTGCTTAGAGTCTGCTCCATGCATGTGTAATTCAGAGTCAGCCAGAGATTTGGACAGTGTTTATATATAGGTCCCTCTCTGACTGACATCTTTTGTGTGATTTTACTGTACTCTTTCCAGATGCTGTGTTCAGTGCTTTTTCAAGCCAGGAAGATTGTAGGTTTTCTGCATTCTTCTTTTCTTTTGTGGTACTAGCTGGGGCTTTCCCTCAGGCTAAAACCTGTTTAAAAAAATAAAACAAAACTGGAAACTCATGTAGTGCAGTTTCTTTCTTCCAAGTCTATCATACTCCCTTACCCCTAATTTTTGCCTGCTTTTTGGCTATCTATACTGCCCTCAAATAGTTGGGTTTTCTTTGTTTTGTTTTTTTCCAGAGCTTATAGTTATGTGTGGGAGAGTTGGTTTGATAGGAACTGCTTGACCATTACTAGAAGCAGAACCCAAGATTTGAATTTAAATGAAGATACTTTAATATTTTACCTTCTTTTTACCTTAGGTACCCTCTTAGTGGCATGATTTTGCCAACTTTTAAAGAGTGGATCCAAAATACCCTTGGAGCAAGTCTGGAGCATAAAACTACCTCTAAAGTAAGCAAATAAGAAGTTAAGAAGTTTACTAGTTGTACTGACCTTGTAGGCTTTCTAGGGGTGATTTTTTTTCTTTTTTTTTTTAGCATCCCAGATCTAGACCTAATCTCAGAATTTATCTGAGATCTATCAGGCAAATTTTTAATCCTCTTTGAACCTCAGTTATCCTAATTGGAGAAGTGAAAATAATAACTGTCTATTCTGTGTCTCACAGGTAGTGGTGAAGTTCAAATGAATTAATTCTGTGAGAACACTAAGTTGCTGCTATTTTTAGGTTATGTAATGGACTGACAATAACCTAACATTAGTATAGAATAATTTAAAATAAAAATGTAATGTTACATCTAATATCAAAATATTTAGAATATTTGAAGATTGAAAATAAAAATTTGATGAAGACATGACTGATACAGAATTTTAGTTTTCTCATGTAGTATCACTATTCTGAAAGGGGGATTAGAAAACTTTAAATTGTATATATATTAAACTAATGAAATAGTTAGCATTTCTTTATATAATTATGATTTTTATTATTCATTCTTATTACTTACTATGGCATGGTATTCTGCATATCCCTCTAGCTGAGTATAACTTCTGTAAGTGCAGGGACTATGGCTTATACTATATTCTCCACTATATCCAACATATTATTAAGGATGTAGGTATTCAGTGAGTGCTTGTTTGGTTTATTTATAAATCCACAGGATACGTTTTATTCTAGTATTAATTAGGCTGCACAACTAATTCCTACCCCTCCCAAACCAAATTCTTTTAACTCTTTTCTTTAAAGATCTTTTCTGTTTCCTAATTCTTTTTCTGTTTTGACTGTTTGTGATTACCTTTTTTGGCACTGATGCAGTCTACATACCATATTCAGAAATTTCACCAGTTTTACAAGCACCTTTTGTTTTTCTGTTTTTGAGCCCCTTCAATTTTCAATAATGTAACAAAATACTAATCTGTATGTTTTGTTGAGGTTCTTTTAGTCATTTCCTTCTACTAGAGGGTTAATTCTATGAGGTCAAGATTTTTTTTTGCTGTTTAACTCACTGCTGTATCGCCAGGGTCCTATAGCACACACTCAAGCAATATTTATTATATAATGAATATTAAGTATAGAACATTAATAAGATACTGAAAGACTATGTAAATATCATATATTTACACATTCTTACATTTTCTTTTTTCCAAATACTATATTACAGCTTTTCTTTTCATAGCAGATTTGATTTGGTTAGTCATTTATAGAACTCTTCCTATTTGTTAGGCTTGATAATAGGAGCTTTTCACAAAAATTAGCACATTTAACACTCCTTCCTTATGGTAGTATAAATTTGATGGTGATAATCTCATTTAACGGATGAAGAAGCCAAGGCTCACAGAAGTTGGGTGACTTATCTTTAAAAAGTTGGAAGATTTACTTTTCAAGTTACCTGTTAGCTGAAATTAAGTATCAAGTTTGTAATTATGTTGTGAGTTTTAAAGCAATCCTGTAAAAATGGGTTCATTACTTATTGTGAGGCTTTTGGCTGATCATTTAAAAATGATAAAAGGAAATGATACATTTTATCTACAGGTAAAAATGTAGATAATGCAAAAGTTAAGTATCTTTCCCCCAGTGTCCCTAGTCTAAAGTTGAAGATTTTTGAGAATTGGCTATTCTCCTTGTTCCTGATTGTAATCTTTAGAAATAATGAAAAGCTGGGACATAGAGGCAAAAGAGAAAACATAAGGCTTTTATGACTTATGTTACAGAATGTGGTTAACCAGACCATTTGTACTTTGTTATTGTCACAAGGTTGATGCGCATATGTAATATTTGTAATTTTCCTATGCTTCTGTGTTAGTTTGGATGTAAAAAAAATTTACATTTTATAGTCATTCTCCCTAGCATAGGTATTCAAAATTTATTTTCTAGAAATAAGTCAAAGAAACCACTTTTATTTTCTAGGCATCCTTAAATCCTAGTGATACACCTCCTTCTATTGTAAGTGAAGATTTTCTTCATGACCTTAAAGAAACTAATATTTCATATTCACAAGAAGCAGATGATCGAGTATTTAGAGCTCATGGTAAGCAACTTTATATAAGTGCTATTTATTTTTAATTTTCAAATGTCCTATAACTTATGATGTTTTTACATTTTCTTTTTTAATGACAAAACAGGTCATTGTCTTCATGAGATATTTTTGCTCAGGGAAGGAATGTTTCAGCGAATTCCTGATATAGTTTTATGGCCAAGTAAGTTCTTTTTTTTTTCTTTGTATCATTAATTTAGTATTGTTAAATCTTAAGTAAATTTAGTTCTGGAAATATGTGCTTTTTAACTGTATACTGTGTAAAACATGGAGAAAATATTTTAAAATATGTTTAAAAATATAAAAAATATTTTTTTAGAGTTTAATAAAGGTCATATAATTCTTTCTTGGTCTGATCACCCTTAATGGTTGACTTTAATGATTGATTTTGTTTTTAATGATTAAGTCTTCATTTAAAATGTAAACATTTTGGGAGGTCAGTAGAAAAATATATTTTTGGTTAATATGAAAATTTAATGAAATTATTATCAATCAATGATATATTCAGATGTATAGAAACTTAATTAACATAACTGATTACTGAAAATTAATAATAGTAATTTGTTATCAAATTGTGTGCTAAAATATATGGTGTTCAAATGGGGAAACAGGTTTTTTAATACACATATTGTCTTTGATATAAATAATTAAACTTTGAGAAATTAATTTCATTTAGGAATTTGGCTTGAGCTATAGGGTTGATAAGGTTTCTGTTGTTATTTTGCTCTTGCTGATGACTAGGCCCTATATTATATATATGGTTTTTTTATAAGCATCTTTTAGCAGAAATTTAAAACGGAATAGTTATATTGTTACTTACTGTCCATAATTACCTTTTTAAAAAATTCTATTGATCTTCTGACTCTTTTTCCTTTACAGATTTCATAAAAGTAGTATATGGGGTATTTTATTTTTCAAAAAATGGCTTCATTCATGGACTCTCAATTCTTAGATATGATCCTTTTCCTTTGCAAGGAGTATCTCAGGGAAAAATCCTACTTTAATTTAGGGATAGGAGGGACGGTGACATACATAGGAAGAAAATGCAGGAGCATTTGTAGTTAGGATGAAATTACTTTCCTGGTATTTGTGATGTATATTGTTCTGTGTATTTGGAATAGTTATGAAATAGGTCTTTTTTTTCTATGTTCATTTAGTATAGAAATTTAGCCATTCCCCCCAAAAAGAAAGATATTCTCTACAGGAGAAATACTTTTGTTTTGCCTGCCTGGTTTTTAGTAGCTTTAGGCTACTTCTTTACCAAGATTTGAGGAAGATTCATTCCATTTTTTACTAGAAAAAAATGAAAGGAAATTTCTCAATTTTCATTTCCCATAAGAAACCTAATAGACTATCCTTTTATATATCTTGAGTAGAACTTTCAAGAATGCTTTCCAGATATTTTCGTTATGTGTCTGAATATTAAAATACTAGTGATTACCATAATGGAAATATATGTCTTAAAGAAATCCAAATATTTTTAAAAGCCCAGATTTAGGAAACATATAATGTTAGTTGCTACACAGAAGTTTCTTTGCTCTGTCAGATTCTTCCCATTTGGTGAGTTCTCTCACAATCTTGGCCTTCCTTTTTTTTTTTTTCCCCATCCCAATTTCCAATTCAGGCCCTTATCAGTGCATATCTGGATTTTTTCAATAGCTCTAACAGTTCATATACCTCGAGTTTTTTGCCCTCCGAGTCTCCCATAAACTGTTGACAGGTGAATTTTTCTAAAGTATTCTCTTTGCCATCTTGTTCCATACTTCAGGAATTTATATGAGTAGTGCATTGGTGCCTGAATCAAGTTTGTAATTTTAATCTGTTGAATCTTCTAGTATAAAGACTTCTTGGATAAATAGTTTGTTTTCCAGCAGGCTGTCAATTCACTGAGGCCTCTGATTAACTTTAATGTAAACTTCCTATTGGTAATAAAGTTCAAGTTTTTCTTTCATGAGGGCAAGTTTTGAGAGAATATGGCAATTTGAGACAATGTGGTATTCCATAGAGTAGGGGTGGCTTTCTCATCTTGCAGTCTGAATATTATACACCAGGTAGATACATACATACCTAGGAAATCTATCATTGTGGATGTCTTTAAGTCTGTCTGTGATCTGAATCTGAATTCTACATGTTGCTTTAATAGAATGCCGAGGGCTTGTCTAAGAGTAAGAACTTATAATATATGTAACTTTCCTGATTTAGAGTCATCCTTAAACCAGGATTTGCCACCATTGTGACCTTTACACAGTGTGGCTATTTCTACCTTTAATTTGGACAAGTAGTTACTTGTACATTATATGTTGTCTGTGATAAGTATATTTATAAAACTAAAGTCTCCTTTAGCAATACTTCAATTATTTAATTTGGTATTTATGCATTATTTTCAGCAGTTTAAATACTGAAACTTTAGTCCTGTGAAAATACATGCTAGGTACTGTTCTGAGGTATTGAAGATAGGCAGTGAACAAAACAAAAATCCCTATTCTCAGGTGCTATATAATTAAATTGATGCAGGGAGACAGAACAGTAAATAAATATTTAATGTGTTGAATGGTGATAAATGATATAAAGAAAAATAAGACACAGTAAAAAGATGGAGCACAAATAGTGTGGGCGGTGGGATGAGGGAGTGCTGTTGTGTCAGATAACATGGTCAGAAAGCTTCTGATTAGGTGATACGCCTAGAAATAGCTTTACTTTGTTAAAGGTTTTTAACAGACATCTTTGGGTATTTTATTAATTATTAATGATCTAGTATTCCATTTATTAAAAATTTTTACCACAAACAGTAAGCTTTTATAAGCTTAATCTGAAAGTTTGAAAATGGATTTTTATTAAATTTGGAATGATGTAAATGACATATTCCTAGCTTTAAGAAAACTTGAGAAATGATAATTACAACTTTAATAGAACAGTAGTTTACTTTCATAAATGAGTATATTTGTATATTTTCCTTTGTATCCTTATTTCTCATCCTAAGCAAGTAATATTTGATTTTTGCATGGTTTCTTTGCTTCATATCTTTTTTCTCTGTGCTATTTAGTAATCTGTCAGGAGATTGATCTTTCTAAAACACTCTATTTGCCACATTGTTCTGCTCCTTAATTCCCTATTGCTAGTCAAATTGAGTCTTAGCACCTCTTGCTTGGTATTTAAGTCTTCTGCAGTCAGGTTTTTATTATTTACGTAACTTTTACGCTGAAGAATACCCTTCAATTGTGTACAGTAGAAAGAAACTCATATGTAGTGTATTACATATAATTAAAATTTTGTTTAAAAAACAATAATCATCAGTGGATGTGAAAATTAGTGGGTGAAAGTATGAGAAACGTCTTATTTATGTAGTCTAAGTATCTCCCCATAAGATTCTCGTTAATTATTATGTTCCTGTATGGAGAAACCTGACAGTTGGCCCTTCATATCCGAGAGTTCTGTATCTGTAGATTCAACCAATACTGTTCAGAAGTATTTGGGAAAAAAAAATCCAGAAAGGCCACATGCCAGCAACTGCTTACATAGCATTTACATTGTATTTACAACTATTGACATAGCATTTATATTGTATCAGATATTATAAGTGATCTAGAGACGATTTAAAGTATACAGAAGGATGCACATAGGTTATATGCAAATACTATTCCATTTTCCTTAAGGGACCTGAGATTCCCAGAATTTGGTATCTGTGGGGATACTAGAACCAATTCCCTGTGGATAGTGAGAGATGACTGTACTGTATAACTAAATGATGGAAGTTAATATTACCAGAAATGAGACTTGTCTCCATCATGTGCCTTCCAGATATAATGTGCTGATAAAGGCACTTTACTTCTGTGGAATTCCTGCTGAAATGTATAACCTGAATTTAATCATAAGGAAACAAGCAAACCCAAATTGAGGGACATTCTATGAAATAACTGACCAGTGCTCTTCAGAAGTGTTAAAGTCAGAAGATAGACTAAGGAGCTATTTCAGATTAAAGGAGGCTAAGGAGACATGACAACTAAAATGCAGTGTAAGATCCTGGCCCACAAAAGAGGACATTAGTGGAACAATTGGCAAATTTTAATATAGTCTGTTGATTAATCAGTAGTATTGTATCAGTGTCAATTGCTTGGTTTTGATCTTTGTAGTTACATAAGATATTAATATTTGCAGTTACTGAGTGAAGGAAAGTCTCTGTACCATTTTTGCAACTTTTTTAAAGTATGAAATTATTTAAAATGAAAAGTTAAAAAGATAATAAACTGCTTTAATATAGCTACTTAATGTGTTAATAAGTGAATAAATGAAGGAAAAGTTTAGACACTAAAGAACTTTGTAGATTCTTGAATTGCAGGGTTACTCAGATTTTATTCATGACCCTGTGATTAATTTATTTTCCCTTTTTTCAACAGCATGTCATGATGATGTAGTTAAGATTGTGAATCTAGCGTGCAAATATAACCTTTGTATCATACCAATTGGTGGTAGGTATTGTGCCTTTTAAACTTTAATATGATGTAAATTTGATTTATTTAAAATATTTGTATTTTAAACATTTGTGCTATCCCACTGAAAACAAACATTCTTATAATTATGATATGGTTATTTTGAAAAATTGTTTTAGGCTGCTCATTTCTGTTCTGAATAGATCTACCTAAGCTGCTTGAGACAAGATTTACCCTTGGTCCATGGCTTCTTTTCCATATGGATCCTAATTTGAAGCTATGACTTAATGCCTAAATAAGAAAATGTTCCTCCTTTAGTAATTACTTTTTAACCTTTATCTTAATAGAGAGAATATTATTTTTCAAAGGCTAACTATAACCAACATAAACCTTTGAGAAGGAGTGCTATTCAGCATAAAAGATCAACCAGGACAGTGATGACCAAATCAATAATATCTTTCATTACTGAAAACTAAAATTATTTTACATTATAAGACAAATTTAATCCCTCTTGATCATTCATCAACCACATTGTTTGAACAACTTACACAAGCCAAAGAAAATTGCCTTCACTGACTGAATTGGCATTGATGGACTGGAAATGGGACCCCTGCAAATTAGAAGTTCCAGATACTGTCTTCAGCTGATACTTTGTTGAATTTGTACAAAAAATGCATTACAATGCCACTTTTAATGAAATATTTTTTTTTATTTCAAATGACTTTAACAAGCATATAGTGGTTACTAATCACAGGCATGTTCTTAACATTGTCTTACCTTGTAAAATTAAGTGGAACCTTTTAGATCAGCACCCTCTATAAATTCTTACCTTGTTTTCAAGGTGACTGCCACATGTGTTCTATCCAAAAATATATGGAAGTGCCAGTTAAAAGTTTATTCTGCTGTATGATGATACAGATCTAGTTAAGACCTGAGAACACTGTATTGTTCTGTTTTGGTATCAAAAAACCATTTTTCCTTTGACAATAAATGTTAAAGGAAAACAGTGATACATTGTTTAAATTCTTCTATGTATTACTTATTCTATATTAAAGTCACTTTTCAGCAAAGAACATATAAATTTGTTTTTGAATATTATGTAATCTGGGCAGTTTTAACTTGTTTATATTCTAATTTATTAAAGCCTATTTGTATAAGTATATAATATTTTAAATGACCAATGAACCTCATAAATAAGGAGGTAATGGTATCTCTAGTTGTATAGGATGAGTATTTTTTCTTTTGAGCTATCTGTCAACAGTAATCATTAGATTAGAACTTTTCTAATCATGTTTTTGGAGTTCCACAAATTGCTAGGGGCTTCACTTGCGTGTGCCCAGGGGATGGAGCCATATCCCATTGCTTTCAGCTCCATAATATTTCTTCATTTTGGCATGCACCATAAAATAAAGGTAAGTTTGCTTTTAGTATGTTAGTATTTGCAAATTACATTTTGCAAAGTAGAAATAGGTAATATTTCCTAGCGGGCCTATCTGTATATTTTGTATTAGGGATTTACCCTAGAAATGTAGCTAAAAATAAGATATTTAAGCATAGTTATTGTTTCCTCTTTTGGCAGGAGGAACAAATGTTTCATGTGGCCTGATGTGTCCTGCAGATGAGACAAGAACAATTATTTCTTTGGACACTTCACAAATGGTATATAATAATTGAAAATGTATTTGAAGATAACATTTGGTTTTAAAAATTGTCTTTATGGCTCAGTCTTAGTTATTTTTAAAAAGGTATATTGTCCATTTTGTTTTAAATTTTTTTCATCATAGCATTTTACCTTTGTCTTCAGATCTTCAAAAGCTAAGTTCACTCTTACTCTGTTATATATCTTGATGGATTCTATCAAATTGACATGTGAAATTGGCAATTTGAGAAGGATGGATTGGAATATTGATACAATAGTTGACCTGATTTGTATTGTTAAAAAGCAAATAATATTAGTTAATGTTAATTTGAATCACTAGGACTTACTTTTTCCCCAAATTTTTACTAATACTGTTGCATTTTTGCTTTTGGAAGAATGGAGAAGCTAATTAATTTTAGTATTAACTTAAAGTTAATAATGGACTAACAAATTCTAGGATTATTTTTTAAACTTTTGACTCACTGTGGTCCAAAAGTTTGCCTTTGTGCCATGTTAAAATTTTAATTTGGATATGAACTTAATCTTTGTATACTCAACAATATTCCCGGTTACATATTCCTTTATTATAATAAAAATTTTTTAATTTATTTATTTTATTAATTTAAAATGTTTTCAAGCATTAAAATAGAGAGAATATTATTCTTATTCTCTGGAGTAAATAATTATTAACATTTTGTCTTATTGGCTTTATCTTTTCTTCTCTAATATTTTTAAAGCAAATTCTGATAGTATGCTACTTTACACCCAAATATTTCTTGTGTATTTATTTTAAAAAGGACACTTTCTCACCATATTATCACTTCTGGAAAAATTAAAAGTAATTCCTTATATTATTTAATATCCAGTCGACATTCATTTTCCAGCTGTCTCAAAATTGTCTTTATTTTATAGTTCATTTGTTTGGGGATTCAGAGAAGGCCACAGTCGCTTTTGGTGGTTTCTTTGTCTCATTTTATCTGAAACCTTCTTCCTCCCTTTTTGAATGTCTGTTTTCAGCCAACTCTTGTATAATACACTGCCTATGTTACTGTGTCTGTCATGTTGAGTAGTCAAGGATAAGTGGAGCTGTGGGTAACCCTACTTGTTTAATTTCTATCCTGTCACTTGCTGCTTTGAGTAGAAAGTTATATTTCCTGAGAAAGTGTTTGTTCATGGAAATGAGACTTCTTTCTTCTTTTGCAACAGAATCGCATCCTCTGGGTTGATGAGAACAATCTGACAGCTCATGTAGAGGCTGGCATAACAGGACAAGAGTTGGAAAGACAAGTATGTTATTTCTTTAATAAAGATTTTCAAAACTGCTGTATGTCCTCTCTGAATAAAGTACCTTTCACAGTATTCATTAAGCAAGTTTGTTCAGTTTCTGTTGTGGATCAGGCATTGAGTTAGATGCTAAAAACACAGTAGTGAATAAGACATCATCCCCTACCCTTGGAAAGCTTACATTATATTATGGCAGAAAGTTGGATAAATAGACAATTATGATTCAGAGTGAGAATTGCTAGGTGAAGGCTAAATAAGAGGTGTTATGGCTCATCAGATGAGGTTTGGAGAGAAGGAATTGAACAAAGAAGGTATCAAAGAGAACTCGATATTTAAATTGAGACTTCAGGGTGAGTGAGAGTGAAAAGGAAGTGAGAGTGGGGAGAACAATCTAGTCAGTGGAAGCAGCATATGCAGAAGCTTTATGGGCAGCTGTTGCTTTGGAGGACCTGCATACTCCCAGAGCAAGTTGAGTATGGCTGAGATCTAGTCCGTGTATGTGGGAGAACACACTTTCTTGGTGTTTATATTTTGAGTGAGTGTACATATATTGGTGGTAAAGGATGAAGCCAGGAAAACATGATGAGGTCAGATCATAAAGCCCTGAAAGTTTGAACTTTCCTTTTGTAGTTAGATGGTTTTCATTAGCTATTGTGTGGAGAATGGATAGGCATGTAAATGTGGATTAAGGGACTGCTGCAGTAATTCAGGCAAGAGCTGATAGTGACCTGAAGTAAGGTAGTAAGAATGGACATAGAATTCTCAGAAGTTGATGATAATTTGAACAACTGAGTAGAGGTTGATATTTGCTATTCATTGAAGTTTTTATTGCATAATTTTATTGAAAACTGCGTATCTCATTCATAAGCTAAACTCTTGGAATCTTTATAGCCCTTTTTTTGGGATTGTAATAAATTTTAGGAAAACTTGAGATTCTCTTTATGGATTCTAAATAGGTAGTTATTAAAATGTGTTGGTTCCTTCAGCCTTCTCAAATATGGTTGAGATGACTGGAGTAACTAAGCTTTTGTAAACAAACATTAGAAAGTCCAATTTGCTGGTGATGTACTTGATCACTTTGTTCAATTTGGGGTACAGAGACTCCTCCTTCCTACCTTTTAACAGGGCATAGAGATGTGATATACTTGTTCATCTTCTTTTTAATTATCTTTTTCCTTATTTCATAGTAAAGGGTTGAATAAAGTTGGTATGCCATTGACCAATTCCATATGAAAGGATTTGAAAAAATTAAACTTTTGTGTTTATTATTTGATTTAGTGATGGGACCAGGATAAAATTCAACATACTCATTGAGACAGTGTTAAAGATCTTTAATAAGTCAAGATTTTATATAAGTCAAAGTAATTAGATTTTGTTAATTATTATAGTTTATAATGAAATTCAGTGGGCAGAATAATAGTATTTAATGGGAAAAATCTGTTAAAAGGCCTGTGTTAGTCTTCTATTATGCTGAGAGGAATTAACACAGTTTTTTTTTTATATAACAAAGGATGGCCTTTCTTGTCTGTACTTTTATATCCTTTATTATGGCATTTGATGTAGTATTTTAACCTTTCCAATTTTTTTTAAAGGTTAGAATTAAAATTCAAGGGACATATTTCCTTGAAATTTAAATGACATTTTCCTAGACTAGGAACTTCTGATATTTTACCTACTAGTTCGTTTCCCTAAATGCCAATATAGAACATTTCTTTTTGCCCCTAGTAGGCTATAATACAGTTTCTACAGCTGTTTTGATCCCAGTTCATGTTCTTTCTCGTTATACTTCTGTGTCCTTCAGTTTCTTCTTCAGCTGAGGTAACCAACTTAAAACTTACTGCTTTTTCTTTCTATAAGTTTTAAAATGACACAGATATAGTAGTTGAGTAGCACAGATTTTCATTTCTTTAACTTGTGGATTACATTGATTTTAATATGTATAAAATTTAAGGAAGATCACTAAATGTCAGTAATGAATTTTAGGAATTTGTTACTAGGTTTATTAAATCTTTGGCTACTTAATTTTATTAGTTAATAGTCTGGGAATATGTGACTTGTGTTTCCCCCACCTCCCCCGGGGATGCATATCTCTATGCCTCAGTTTTATCTGTAAAATGGAGATAATAATTCCTACTTCATAAAGTTTTTGTTAGAATGAGATAAGTTAATAATGAAAAGTACTTAGAACTTGTATTCATTTCACTGCTTTTTATTGAGCCACTGTCTGCTTCATTTAAGCACAGCTGACCTTAAACATTCCTTCTATATGCCAGACTCCCAAATTTATGCCACCTCAGACTTCTTTCTTGATCTCTAGACTTGCATACCGATTTGCCTAGTTGATGTTTCCATATCTAATAGACATTTCAAACTCCACATTTGAAAAATTGAATTTCAGTTTTCCCTCCACAATTTGCTTGTCCTGTAGGCTTCTCATTCTCAGTTGGTGGAAATTTAGTTCTTTGGGCAGCTTGAGCCAGAATCCTTAGAATCATTTAAGTTTCATAGTTTTTAGTTTATATTCAAGTCTCTGGTGAGTTTTGAAGATTTTGAGTTAATGTTTGTGTATGGTGTGGGGGATGGATTGAAGTTCCTTTTTTTTTGCATATAAATATCCAGTTGTTCCAGCGCCATTTGTTGAAAAGACTACCCTTTCTTCACTGAATTGACTTTGTACCCTCATAAAAAAATGTCTGTTGTCTATATATAATGTGCTTCTAGTTCTGGACTCTGTTCCATTGATCTATTGTATATCTTTATGCCAGTACCACACTGTTTGGATTATTGTAGCTTTATTATAAATGTTTTTTCAAAGTTGTTTTGGCTATTCTAGGTTCTTGTTATTTCCATATGAAATTTATAATCATCTCATCAGTTTCTCATTTTTTTCTTAAAACCTGCTGAAATTTTGATTGGAATTGCAACAGCTCTATGCATCAATTTAGGGAAAACTGACATCTTAACAATATTGAATCTTCTGACCCATGAACATGGTATATCTTTAGGTTTTTGGGTTTTTTTAGATCTGTTTCTCTCAGCTGTGTCTTGTGGTTTTCAGTGTACAAATATGTCATATTTTTAATAGATTTGTCCCTAAATATTATATTTTTTGTATCATAGTAAATGGTATTGTTTAAAGTTTTCAATTTCTGAGTGTTCTTTATTAGTATATAGAAATAAAATTGACTTTTATATGTAGGTCTTTTATCTAGCAATTTTGCTAAATTCACTAACTAGTCCTAAAAGTTTTAGCTTATTAGATTTACTACATATATGATCATATCCTTTGTGACAAAGCCAGTTTTACTTCTTCCTTTCCAATCTGTATGCCTTTATTTGTTTTTCTCACCTGATTACACTGGCTAGAACCTCTAACACAATGTTGAAAAGAAATGAAAGTAGACATACTTATCTTCTTCCTTATTTAAGAGAGATGCATTCAGTCCTTTACCATTAAGTATGATGTTAACTATAGGGTTTTTTTTGTGAACGCATGTAATCAAGTTGAGGAAGTTCCTTCTAAGTTTGCAGAGGGTTTTTTTTTTTTTAACATTTTTTATTGATTTATAATCATTTTACAATGTTGTGTCAAATTCCAGTGTTCCGCACAATTTTTCAGTTATTCATGGACATATACACACTCATTGTCACATTTTTTTCTCTGTGAGTTATCATAACATTTTGTGTATACTTCCCTGTGCTGTACAGTGTAGTCTATTCTACAATTTTGAAATCCCAGTCTATCCCTTCCCACCCTCCACCCCCCTGGTAACCACAAGTCTGTATTCTCTGTCTGTGAGTCTATTTCTGTCCTGTATTTATGCTTTGTTTTTGTTTGTTTGTTTGTTTTTGTTTTTGTTTTTTAGATTCCACATATGAGCGATCTCATATGGTATTTTTCTTTCTCTTTCTGGCTTACTTCACTTAGAATGACATTCTCCAGGAGCATCCATGTTGCTGCAAATGGCATTATGTTGTCGGTTTTTATGGCTGAGTAGTATTCCATTGTATAAATATACCACCTCTTCTTTATCCAGTCATCCACTGATGGACATTTAGGCTGTTTCCATGTTTTGGCTATTGTAAATAGTGCTGCTATGAACATTGGGGTGCAGGTGTCATCCTGAAGTAGATTTCCTTCTGGATACAAGCCCAGGAGTGGGATTCCTGGGTCATATGGTAAGTCTATTCCTAGTCTTTTGAGGAATCTCCACACTGTTTTCCATAGTGGCTGCACCAAACTGCATTCCCACCAGCAGTGTAGGAGGGTTCCCCTTTCTCCACAGCCTCTCCAGCATTTGTCATTTGTGGATTTTTGAATGACGGCCATTCTGACTGGTGTGAGGTGGTACCTCATTGTAGTTTTGATTTGCATTTCTCTGATAATTAGTGATATTGAGCATTTTTTCATGTGCTTTTTGATCATTTGTATGTCTTCCTTGGAGAATTGCTTGTTTAGGTCTTCTGCCCATTTTTGGATTGGGTTGTTTATTTTTTTCTTATTGAGTCGTATGAGCTGCTTATATATTCTGGAGATCAAGCCTTTGTCGGTTTCACTTGCAAAAATTTTCTCCCATTCCGTAGGTTTTCTTCTTGTTTTACTTCTGGTTTCCTTTGCTGTGCAGAAGCTTGTAAGTTTCATTAGGTCCCATTTGTTTATTCTTGCTTTTATTTCTTCTAGGAGAAAATTTTTTAAATGTATGTCAGATAATGTTTTGCCTATGTTTTCCTCTAGGAGGTTTATTGTATCTTGTCTTATGTTTAAGTCTTTAATCCATTTTGAGTTGATTTTTGTATATGGTGTAAGGGAGTGTTCTAGCTTCATTGTTTTACATGCTGCTGTCCAGTTTTCCCAACACCATTTGCTGAAGAGACTATCTTTATTCCAATGTATATTCTTGCCTCCTTTGTCAAAGATGAGTTGACCAAAAGTTTGTGGGTTCATTTCTGGGCTCTCTATTCTGTTCCATTGGTCTATATGTCTGTTTTGGTACCAATACCATGCTGTCTTGATGACTGTAGCTCTATAGTATTGTCTGAAGTCTGGGAGAGTTATTCCTCCAGCCTCTTTCTTTCTCTTCAGTAATGCTTTGGCAATTCTACGTCTTTGATGGTTCCATATGAATTTTATTATGATTTTTTCTAGTTCTGTGAAATATGTCCTGGGTAATTGGATAGGGATTGCATTAAATCTGTAGATTGCCTTGGGCAGTGTGACCATTTTAACAATATTGATTCTTCCAATCCAAGAGCATGGAATATCTTTCCATTTTTTAAAGTCTTCTTTAATTTCCTTCATCAATGGTTTATAGTTTTCTGTGTATAATTCTTTCACCTCCTTGGTTAGATTTATTCCCAGATATTTTATTACTTTGGGTGCTATTTTAAAGGGGATTGTTTCTTTACTTTCTTCTTCTGTTGATTTATCATTAGTGTAAAGAAATGCAACTGATTTTTGAATGTTAATTTTGTAACCTGCTACCTTGCTGAATTCTTCAATCAGCCCTAGTAGCTTTTGTGTGGACCTTTTAGGGTTTTCTATATATAGTAACATGTCATCAGCATATAATGACACTTTTACCTCTTCTTTTCCCATTTGGATCCCTTTTATTTCTTTCTCTTGCCTGACTGCTGTGGCTAGGACTTCCAGGACTGTGTTGAATAGGAGTGGTGATAGTGGGCATCCTTGTCTTGTCCCAGATTTTAGTGGGAAGCTTTTGAGTTTTTCACCGTTGAGTACTATGCTGGCTGTAGGTTTGTCATATAAAGCTTTTATTATGTTGAGATATGTTCCCTCTGTACCCACTTTGGCGACAGTTTTTATCATAAATGGGTGTTGAATTTTATCAAATGCTTTTTCTGCATCGATTGAGATGATCATGTGGTTTTTGTCCTTTCTCTTGTTGATGTGATGTATTACACTGATTGATTTGCATATGTTGAACCAGCCTTGTGTCCCTGGGATGAACCCCACTTGGTCATGATGTATAATCTTTTTTATGTGTTGTTGGATTCTATTTGCTAAAATTTTGGTGAGGATTTTGGCGTCTATGTTCATCAGTGATATTGGCCTATAATTCTCTTTTTTTTGTAGTGTCTTTGCCTGGTTTTGGTATCAGGGTGATGGTGGCTTCATAGAATGAGTTTGGGAGTAATCCCTCCTTTTCAATCGTCTGGAAGAGTTTGAGAAGGACTGGTATGAGTTCTTCTTTGTATGTTTGGTAGAATTCCCCGGTGAAGCCGTCCGGTCCTGGACTTTTATTTGTAGGGAGGTTTTTAATTGCTATTTCTATTTCCTTTCTAGTGATCGGATTGTTCAAGTGTTCAGATTCTTCTTGATTCAGTTTTGGAGGACAGTATGTTTCCAGAAACTTGTCCATCTCCTCTAGGTTATCCAGTTTAGTTCCATATAGTTTTTCATAATATTCTCGTATGATATTCTGTATTTCTATTTTGTTTGTTGTAATTTCTCCATTTTCCTTTCTTATTTTGCTAATTTGTGCTCTCTCTTTTTTCTTCTTTGTGAGTTTGGCCAGAGGTTTGTCGATTTTATTTACTTTTTCAAAAAACCAGCTTTTGGTTTGGTTGATTTTTTCTATAGTCTTGTTAATCTCTATTGTATTTAATTCCTCTCTGATCTTTATTATTTCCTTCCTTCTGCTGCTTTTTGGGGCTTTTTGTTCTTCTTTTTCTAATTCATTCAGGTGGTGGGTTAAATTGTTTATTTGAGATTGTTCTTCTTTTTTGAGGAAGGCCTGTATCACTATAAACTTCCCTCTTAGCACTGCCTTTGCTGTGTCCCATAGGTTTTGAGTGGTTGTGCTTTCATTATCATTTGTCTCAAGGTATTTTTTAATTTCAGCTTTGATTTCCTCATTGATCCATTGTTTTTTCAATAACATATTGTTTAATCTCCATGCTTTCCTTTTTTTCTCCTTTGTTTCTCTGTTGTTGATTTCCAGTTTCATGGCATTGTGGTCAGTAAAGATGCTTGAGATAATTTCTATCTTCTTAAAATTGTTGAGGTTTCTTTTGTGCCCAAGTACATGATCGATCCTGGAAAATGTTCCATGTGCACTTGAAAAGAATGTATATCCTATTTTTTGGGGGTGTAATGCTCTGAAAATATCCACCAAATCTAGGTTTTCTATTGTAGTATTTAATTTCTCTGTTGCCTTGTTTATTTTCTGTCTGGAAGATCTGTCTAGTGATGTTAATGCAGTGTTAAAATCTCCAACTATGATGTATTCCCATCAATATCCCCCTTTATCTCTGTTAGTAATTCTTGTATGTACTTAGGTGCTCCTATATTGGGTGCATATATATTAACGAGTGTAATATCCTCATCATGTATCACTCCTTTAATCATTATAAAATGTCCTTCTTTATCTTTCTTTATGGCCTTTGTTTTAAAGTCTATTTTGTCTGAAATCAGTACTGCAACACCTGCTTTTTTGGCTTTTCCATTTGCATGGAATATCCTTTTCCATCCTTTCACTCTCAATCTATATGTGTCCTTCTCCCTAAAGTGGGTCTCTTGTATGCAGCATATTGAAGGTTCTTGCTTTATTATCCAGTCTGCCACTCTGTGTCTTTTGACTGGAGCATTTAGTCCATTAACATTTACAGTAATTAATGATAGATGTGTGTTTATTGCCATTTTGAACTTATCTTTGCAGTTGAATTGGTATATCCTCTTTGTTCCTTTCTTCTTCCTTTTGTGGTTTGGTAATTTTCCTTTGTATTATCATGGATTTTATTTAATTTTTGTGACTCCTTTGTA
Organism: Camelus bactrianus; assembly: GCF_048773025.1. Taxonomy (NCBI): domain Eukaryota; kingdom Metazoa; phylum Chordata; class Mammalia; order Artiodactyla; family Camelidae; genus Camelus; species Camelus bactrianus. The sequence goes on from NC_133543.1 coordinate 57,541,490, forward strand.
AATTTTTGGCTTGTGGTTACCCTTTTTTGTAAATCTATCAACCCATTACTATAACTGTTTTTATTAAACTGATAGTAACATGATCTCAAACCCATCCTACTGTTAAAAAAAATTAAAAAAGAAAGAAAAAAATATTCTATATTTCCCTGCCTCCCTCTCCCACTCTCAGTGATTTGTATGTCTTCTTTTATAATTTCATGTTTACTTTATTTGTAGTTCATGAGTTATCACCTTTCCAGTTGTGTGTTTCTCATTTCTGTAACATCCTGCTGCTTTTCTATTTAGAATAGCCCTTTCAATATTTCTTTTAGCATGGGTTTAGTGTTGCTAAACTCCTGCAGCTTTTTTTTTGTCTGTGAAACTCTTTATTTCTCCTTCTATCCTCAAGGATAGCCTTGCTGGATAAAGGACCCTAGGCTGCATCTTTTTTTTCATTCAGGGCTTTGAATATATCTTGCCACTCCCTTCTGGCCTGTAGTGTTTGTGTAGAGAAATCAGCTGAGAGCCTTATGGGGGTTCCCTTGTAACTTACTCTTTGCTTTTCTCTTGCTGCCTTTAGAATCATTTCTTTATCCTTGACTCTGGCCATCTTGATTATGATATGTCTTGGTGTGGGTCTATTTGGGTTCTTCCTGTTTGGGACCCTTGCAGACGGTTTTTATTAGGAATGGATTTTGGATTTTGTCAAATGCTTTTTTGTGTCTTAACATGAAAGATGAGGTGATTTATTTAGGCCATTCTTTTTTAATATAGGTTTTTAGTATTATAAATTTCTCCTAACTACTGGTTTAGTGGTATCATACAAATATTAAAAATATTTTCTACTTCCCTTTTGATTTTTTTCTTTGACCCATGGGTACTTAGAAGTTGTTATTTAGTTTCCAATTATTGGGGGATTTTTCCAGATGTCTTTATGTTACTGATTTCTATGTTAATTCCATTGTGTTCAGAAAACATTTTTTGTATAGCTTGAATTCTATCAAATCAATTGATATTTCTTTTATGGCCTACAATATGGTCTGTCTTGTAAATGTTCCATGTACACTTGAAAAGAATATGTGTTCTGCTGCTGTTGGTTGGAGTAGTCTATAAACATCTATTAGGCCAAATTGATTTATAGTGTTGTTCATGTCTTCTATATTTTAAAAAAAATTTCTGTCTACTTGTTCTATCAGTTATTGACAGAATGGAATTAAAACATTCAACTGTTATTACAGATCTGTTTTTTTCTTGCACTTCTATCAGTTTTCACCTCATATATTTTAAAGCTCTGTTATTGGAGGAATAAATGCTTAGGATTGTTATAGCTTCTTGATTAATGAAGCATTTTGTTATTATGAAATGACCTTCCTGATAATATTCTTTGCTTGAATCTACTGTATCTGATATTAAAACAGCCATTCCAGTTTTCTTTTGACTGTTGTTAGCATGGTATATCTTTTTCCTTTTACCATTTTTTAACTTTTCATTGATTTATATCTTTATATTTAAAGTACTTTTCTTGTAGACAGCATGCAGTTGGGTCTTTTTACCTAACCTAACAGTCTCTACCTTTTAATTGGGGTGGTTAGACCATTTACCTTCAATGTGGTTTATTGATGTGGTTCACTTTAAAAGTGCCACCTTACAATTTGTTTTCTGTATTTCCCATCTGTTTTTCCTCCTTTTCCACTTTTACTGCCTTTTTTTGATTGCATTTTTTATGATACCATTTTATCTTTTTTGTTTCTTTATTAGCTATAACTTTTGTTCTGTTATTTTAAGAGTTGATTCAGGTTTTATAGTATATATCTTTAACTTAAAACATTCTACCTTAAGGTGATAATATAACACTAAGAGTTTAGCATAAGAATCATAAAATGTTATAGTTCCCACTCCCCTTGTCTCTCCTTTGTGCTTTGTCGTACATTCTACTCTTAGATATATTGCAAAGCCTACAGTATATCATTATAATTTTTGTTGAAACAGGCAGTTATCTTTTAAAGATATTTAAACAATAAGAAAACATCTTATATATTTACCCACCTAGTTACCCTTTATGGTGCCTTTAATTCTACCTGAAGATATTTTCCTTCTGCTTGTGAGACTTATTTTAAATATGTTTAGTGTGGGTCTGCTGTTGATGAATTTTTTCTGCTTTTATTTGTCTGAAAATATCTTTATCTTTTTTTTAACACTTTATTTTTTTTAGAGTGGTTTTAGGTTTAAAACAAAATTGAAAGGAAAGTACAGAGATTTCCCATATGTCACTGTCCCCAAGCATGCACAGTCTCTCCCATTATCAGCATCACTCACATGAGTAGTAGGTTTTGTTTGCTTGTTTTTTGTTTTTGTTTTTTTAACCAATGTAGGTAGCTAAACCTACATTGGCACATCATAATTACAATAAGTCTGTAGTTTATTTTAAGGTTCATTCTTGGTGTTGTACAGTCTATGGACAAATGTATAATCACATAAATATCCATCATTATAACATCACGCAGAGTATTTTCACTGCCCTAAATTCTCTATGCTCTCCCTATTCATCTCTGTTACTCCCAACACTGGCAACCCCTGACCTTTCTCTTTTTCCATAGTTTTGCCTTTCCCAGAATGTCATATAGTTGGAGTTATAGAATATGTGGCCTTTTCAGATTGGATTCTTTCATTTAATAATAATGCATTTAAGTTTCCTCCATGCCTGTTCATGGCTTAATAACTAATTTTTTTTAGCACTGAATAGTTTCTGTTGTCTTGATTACCACAGTTTATTTATCCATTCACTTACTGAAAGATGTCATGGTTGCATCCAAGTTTTGGCATTTATGAATAAAACTGCTATAAACATCTGTGTGCAGGTTCTTATGTAGACATATGTTTTCAACCCCTTTGAGTAAATACAAGGAATATGATTGCTGGATTGTATGATAAGAGTATGTTTAGTTTTGTGAGAAATTGCCAGATAGTCTTCCAAAGTGGCTGTGCTATTTTGCATTCCCGCCAGCATTGTATGAGAATTCCTGCTGCTCCACATCCTCTCTAGCATTTGGTGTTGTCAGTATTCTGGATTTTGGCCATTCATATAGGTGTGTAATGGTACTTCATTGTTTTAATTTGTGTTTCCCTAATGACATATGATGTGGAACATCTTTTCATATGATTATTTGCTATCTTCAGTTAGTTATCTGTTAAGGTCTTTGGTCCATTTAAAAAAAATTTTTTTTTAATTTTGAGTTTTAAAAGTTCTTCATATGTCTGTATATGTAGCAGTATAGTTGATGTACAATATTATGTCAGTTACAGGTGTACGACACGGTGGTTCACAATTTTTAAAGGTTATACTCCATTTATAGTTATAAAATATTGGCTATATTGGGAGTTCTTTGTATATTTTAGATAGTAGTCTTTAATCAGGTATGTCTTTTCAATATCAAATGTTTCCTTCCAGTCTGGTTTGTCTTCCAGTTCTCTTCATATTTTGCAGAGCAGAAGGTTTTAATTTTAATTAAGTCTATCTAGCTTATTAATTCTTTCTTTCTTTCATGGATTATGTCATTGGTATTGTATCTAAAAAAGGCATTTCTATAGCCACAGTCATCTAGATTTCCTCCTATGTTATCTTTTAGGAGTTTTACAGTTCTGTATTTTACATTTAGGCCTATGATCCATTTTGAATTAATTTTTGTGTTTGGTGTAAGATTTTTGTTTAGGTTCTTTTTTTTTTCCATATGGTTGTCTAGTTGTTCAAGCACCATTTGTTGAAGACACTACTTTGCTCCATTTTACTGCCTTTGCTTCTTTATTTAAGATCATTTAAGTGTATTTATGAGAGTCTATTTCTGGGTTCTCTGTTCTGTTCCATTGATCTATTTGTCCTTCCCTTAATGTCAATTTCTTGATTACTGTAGCTTTATAGTAAGTCTTGTAGTTGGACAGTGTCAGTCCAATTCCTGGCTGTTCTTCTCCTTCAATATTGTGTTGGCTCTTTTGGCTCTTTTACCTCTTTGTATACACTTTAGAATCAATTTGTCAATACTTGTAAAATAATTTGCTGGGATTTTGATTAGGATTACATTGAATCTTAGATCAATATGGGAAGAATTGACATTTTGACAATATTGAGTCTTCCATGAAGGTGGAATATTTCTTCATTTATTTAATTCTTTGATTTCGTCCTTCAGAGTTTTGTAGTATTCATCATGTAGTCTTGTACATAATCTTTGTTAGATTTATACATAAGTATTTCATTTCGGTGGGTAATGTAAATGTTTTTAATTTCAAATTCCACTTGCTCGTTGTTGATAGATAGGAAGACAGCTGACTTTTGTATGTTAACCATGTATCCTGCAACCTTGCTATAATCACTAATTCAAGGTTGCCTTTTTGCTTTTTTTTAGAGATATTTTAGCTGAGTATAGAATTAAAGATTGATAGTGGTTTTCTTTCAGTGATAGGAAGATGTTACTTCACTGTCATCTCACTTTACTGTTTCTGACAAGAAATCTGATGTTACCCTTATCTTTGTTCATGTATACATAACATGGTTTTTTTTTCCCTTTGATTACTTCTAAGATTTTTTAATCACTGGTTTGAGCAATTTGATTTTAATAGACCTTGGTATAGATTTCTTTGTGTTTCTTATGTTGGGGATTGGTTGAGTTTCTTTGATTTGTGAGTTTATAGTTCTTATCAAATTTGGAAAATGCTTGGCCATTATTTATTCAAATATCTGCTTCCCTCCCCCACCCCCACTTGACCTTTAGGGACACTGTTTACTCACATATTAGGCTGCTTGAATTTCCATGACTCACTGCTCTCTTTTCACTTTTTGCCTTTTTGTCTCTGTTGCTATGTCTTGAAGTTCACTAATCTTTTACTTTACTGTGTATATTCTGTTCTTAATCCCATCACTGTATTTTTTGTCTTAGATATTGTATTTTAGGGTTAAAATACAATAGATGTTTAATTTGGGTCTTTTTATATCCTCTGTGTCTCTACTTAACTTTTTCAGCATATGGAATTCAGTTATAATAAATGTTTTAATGTCCTTGTAAGCTAATACTAACATCTGTGTTAGTTCTCGGTTGGTTTTGATTATTCACCTCATAATGATTATTTTCCTCATTATGGATTGTGCTTTCCTGCTTCTTTGTATGCTTGGTAATTTTTTATTAGATTCCAGCCATTGTGAATATTATCTTGTTGAATCTTGGCTGGTTTTCAATTCAGTAATATTCTTGAACTTTTTTCTGGGATGTGGTTATTTGGAAACAGTCCAATCCTTTGGTTCTTGCATTTATAACCTTTTAGGTGGGTTTAAAGTAGTGATCTGTCTGAGGCTAATCATTTTGTGTTACTGAGGAATGACCTTCCTGGATATTCTACCTCATGCTCTGTGAAATGAGCTTTTTCCTGTTGAGCTGGTGGGAGCAAGTACTGTTGTTGGCACTATTCTCTAATCCTTCTGGATTATTTTCTCCTTTGGTCCTGGGTGGTTTTCTCACTTCTATGTGCTTTTCAGTACTCTGCTGACTACTTGAACAGGGACCCTCTGCCAGTCTCTAGGGCTCTCTCTCTCTCTGCTGCTTTCTCCTCTTTAGTATTTTCTCTTGTGAACTCTAGATGCCTTGGTTTTCTACAGCTTTAAACTCAGTCTCCCCAGCTCACTGTGTTTGATGAGTTTCATCTGGATTCTCTTTTCCTGCACTGCAGCCTGGGGCAATAAGGTAGGGGCAGTCATAGTGCTCACCTTCTTTATTTGCTTTCTCATAAGGACCACTGTCTTTTGCTACCTCATGTTCAGTGTTTGAGAACTTTTGTATCTATATTTTTCTGTCTTTTGTTCTTTAAAAATGGGAGGGTAAATCTAGTCCCATTCACTTCAACTTGGGTAGAGGTGGACGTTCCAGCTCTACTTTTTTTTTCTGCTATACTTCTAATTATCCTTTATTAATATAATTACATTTCTTGTTAATTTCAGTTTTTTTCTCTGTATAATGCAAGTTCTGCAATTTAGGATTTGCTTGTTTAATGATGTGTCTGAAGCTTAGCACATTGTAGTCAGTTTTAATATTTTAATATTTATTTTAATACTTTAACATTAAAACATTTATTTGAATTTTTAAAAAATATTTGTTGTTTTAATACTGAATGGGAATACCAGATTAAGATAAAGTCCCTATTTCCACAGAGCTTTATGGCATATAGATGGGAAAGAGAAGTTATTTTATTTTATTGATAAGATTCTTCAGCAGATTTTTCTTAGCAGCTAATGGTGTTAGCAAAGACAGACTTTTAAAAGAGGAAGTGGCTGAATGTGTATGGTTATAGATACCATTTATTAAGCACTTATTGTATGCCAGTAATTGTTTCTTATTAAATTAGCATACTGTAGTATGTATGTTTTCCCACAAAGGTAAATGACATATCTCAAACTCAGGTTCGTAGCCATCACATTTACCTTACTTACCTAGTAGGAAGTTAATCAGATTTTAAGATAAGTAGATTTAAATTAGTGTGCCAGCCCCCTGAGCATAAAAACTATCTTTTATTTATTTATTTTTTGTATCCTCATTTTCGTTGCTTTACATAATTACTGACTTACAGTAGCTACTTATTTTTGGAGAAGATAACAAAGTAGCCTACTAGACATAAAAGGCAAATTAATAGTTTATCTAATGTTGGATATCCTTTTGAAAGTAGTTTAAATGTGTATCTAATGATTTGCTTTGATTTCACTGATATGGAGATTTTTGTCATGAGAATATGTGAAAATTCGCTGTTCAGTGCCCAGCACATCTAAGTGTTCCATGAGTGCTTTTTCTTTTTCTTCTCCTGCTTTCAGAAAAATTGAGTAGCATTAGTCTTTTGAGAGTAAATAATACGGATATAGATTGGGAATTAAGAAGAAACATAACAGCCTGAAAGTCTTCATTTTAACTTTCAGTCATGTATTTAAGCTACTTATTTGTGAGTGATTACTAATCTCTTAAAATTAAATGTATTGAATATTTAGTGGCAAAATTCTATTATGTAATTATTGATATCTTTTAAAATCTTGTTTTCCTAGTAACAAAATTAGACAAGATAAATAATTTGCATTGTTTATGTGCAAAAGGTAACAAATTATATTTAACCTAATAGACTCAAATTTTGGATTACAACTTTCATACTGAAATACACGAATACAAAAATAGTTGACATATTCTACATCTCTGCATGGCTTACTTGAAAAATAGAAGCGATTGCTTTAACTGGATGACTATCAAAATGGTCAACACAGATTGATGGGCTTGAGTGTGGTAGACAGTGAGTATGCAGATGGTGGTGTCTGTACCATTTGACATGAGATGGCTGAGTCTTTAAAATGATTTCAGTGGAATGGCTTTGGTGGTGTTGCAGTAAAGGGCATCCATTCAACCTCAGGTGCTGTACAGATGGCAAAGCCAAGCTAATATAGAAAAATGAGAAACAAGTGACTGTTTAATGTACAGGAATGCATGATCTGCATCACAAATAAATGATGATATTACATGCAGGAAACCTAGCCAGATGGCTGTACATTAAAACACATGACTCCTTGAGAGAATTAAGTACAGGCAATTTGCTCAGATTTTCTGCAGGCCTGCTGCATATTATATTAGGATAGGGAGAATAAGAGATTAAATGCTTTATTTATTGAAAGTGTTTAGGTGAAGTTGGCAGTTATTTAGACATAATCTGATCTCCGTTAAGTATTTAAATTGTCTCTTTGTGGGGGAAAAAAAATAGAGAGGGTAGTTGGCTTGAAAAAAAAAATAATGTAAAGAGTAAGATTTGCTAGTGAGCCTGTAGAAAATATAACTGTCTTTTGGCCCATATTTTTCAGTTTTGTGAAGTTTTCCACTAGACAGAAGCTTAAATATTTTTGAACAAGTATGATGAAAGTATTTCTTTTTCTATATATGTTTTAATGAATCCAAGAAACAGTGACATAAGGAAATTTTAATGGGGGAAGAGTTAATGTGTTGAGTGCTGTGTGAAATGGGGCCATTTTCACTAGTAAAATATTAATTTTTGTTTTTCAGCTTAAAGAAAGTGGTTATTGTACAGGTCATGAACCAGATTCCCTGGAATTCAGCACTGTGGGAGGATGGGTATCTACTCGGGCATCAGGCATGAAGAAGAATATCTACGGCAATATTGAGGACTTGGTAAATTTTTTTCTAGTTATGTAATAATTGGTTAGTCCATAGAGATTATTATGAAGTGATAAAAGCCTTTAAAAATTGAGTTGGAGAGTTCCCCCAAAAGTGTACCCCTTTATTATAGTAACATTACTGTGTAGTAAAAACAGTTAAAACACACGACTGTCGTCATTATTTAAGAGTGCTTCTTTTCAAGTGACTGATATTTAAGCTTTATAAATGTGTCATAGTATCTGACTTATAAATGTATATAAATATAATTCTTCAAGTCTTGTTAAGCCTTGGTCTTCAACTCTACCAAGATTTTAGTCCATTTATTTAGGTGATCTTGTCATTTCTACTCTTTCATCTTACGAGATTTTTATATTTATTTTTCTAAAAAGGTTTTCTGTATAGAATTAAAGAGCCTGTTGAAAATGTTCCAGGTAGAGGCAGTGTGACCTGTAATGTTTTATGTGCATACCATTTTGTTTTAGCTAATTTGGTACCACTGCTCTGGGAATTAGTGTGATAGTGTAACTATAGGCATCCTGGCTAGGAATTAGGGGTCATTTGTTCCACTTGTAGCTTTTCCAGTGATTAATTGTGTGACCTTGTACAAATTGGTTCACCTTTCTAAACTTCAGTTTTCTACTCTATAAAATAGAATAATGTTATTTGTTACATAGAATTAGTATAAGGAGTAAAGGACATGAAATGAAAACTCTTAGCAGAGTCCTTGGTATGTAGTTGGTCTTTCATAGATGTTAGTTCCCTGTATCATCAATATTTTGATAACAGTTTAAAAGAATAGTTTATGAGACTTTTAAAGTGGTGTTACTAACATTATTATTCCTAGAGCTATTTAGCTTTGTTTTTCAAATCTAATATTTCAATATTTTCATCAATGTCTCATTGATAGAAATATTAAATCTTTGATGAAATATATTGGTTCCTTTATAGTTAATACCCCCAAATTTAAGACTTTGTGTCTATATTATGAACACTTTAAAGATATATACATTATTCTTTTATTTTTTAATTGAAGATATTTTAGAAATCACAATTTTCTTTTTGCAATTAAGATAACATAAATTTAGTTTCCGTGGAATTTGATCCTTTTGCTGTTAGATTATTAAAAGCTTTATCACAGTTAAGCACATAGTTGATAGACTGCTACATTTAGTACTGCTAAAGCATGTAATTTATTTTAATCCTTTTTGGGGTTGTTTAAGGGCCACCAATTATAAGCATACATCTTAATGTATTTATTTGCATGTGTATATCTAGTTTTTAATATAAAAAAGGGTCATACTGTGTTTAATCTGCTCTTTAAACTATGTTATCAATATATTAACATGTAAATGAACTTAGGTTTGCACCGTCATTTTTAAGTGTATGTAATTCTCTTATTGATAATTCATGGTTTATTTAGGTAATTCCCTATTAATGAGCACTTAAATTATTTTTTATTTCAAAATTATAGAAAGCAAAGGGGAAAATATCCTTTGTAGTCATTTCTTTAGCATACATCTTTAAGCATTTTCTTTGAGTAAGTTCCTAGAGCTTGAATGTTGGATCAAGTGTGTTTTTAGGTCCTTGGACCCTTACAATCAAATTACTCTAAAAATTTTGTGCCAGTTGACAGTCTCACTAGCACTATGAGAATCTTTGTTTTACTGGACCTTTTATTTATATTTTTGTCTGCAGATTTTTTATTTCTTTAATTGCTAGTGAATGTAAACTTTTAAAATGTCCTCATTGGCAATTTTTATTTTTTTGTTTTATGAATTGTTTATTTATGTCCTCTGCTCATTTCCCTCAACAATAAATAGACTATTTTTATTTACCTGTCAAAAAACCATTTTTAAAATGTGTTGAGTTATTCCCTGACCATTTCTGAGGAAGTTTTTTTGATTGACCCTCTTCCCACAACATACTTTCTCACATTTGTGAGACATACCTTGTACACATCTCTCTCTTGTCCTCTTTAACTCAATCACTGCATCTTCCTCTTCATTCCAGTTTTGACTCAATCATAATTAATACTTCATTCTTCTCACTCTTTTCTACTAAGTGGTTAAAGTAGTTAAGTTGAAGGTGAGGATAAGGCAAGAATAAATTTTTCTTTTTTTTAGATTTCTAAGCATCTAGAGCAATGCTTGACATGCATAATAGTGCTTCGTAAGTATTGTTAAGTAAATGAAAGAATGAACCTGTTACAATATGATCATTGCATATTTTTTCTGTCCTTCAGCTGTTTGCCATATGGACAACCCTAGACTAACTTTGGTTTAAAGAAATGTGTTCTTCAGTTTTTAAGCTGATGAATATACCTAGACCAATAACAATCTTAAGAATGATTTTTCCCTCTTTTAAAGTTACATAAAATTTATTGTTAGTATAAGAATTACTAGAAGTAGAATTCTGAAGGAAAGCACCATTTATCACTTAAACCAATTTTTTAAAAGGAGTGTTTTATACAAGTATATATGCGTGTGTGTATGCACATACACACAGCGTTCACTGACAAATACCTAGAATTTACATCATGCATTGTATTAAACAGGTGGTTCATATAAAAATGGTAACACCTAGAGGTATAATAGAAAAAAGCTGTCAAGGACCTCGTATGTCAACAGGCCCTGATATCCATCACTTCATCATGGGATCTGAAGGTAAATATAACTGCGAATTTATTATGAAAAAATACAGGTTAATAATTCAGTTTTGTGAAAATCTGTGCTATCAGATCTTTGAAAGACACGTTTTGTATATTTAAAGAATTTTTTTTAAGTTTTATTACTTTAATTTAGTACTCTATAAAGTTTTTATTATGAGAACATCTTATTATACTTTCTCTTGTATTTTGCCTTTTTATGGTTTTTAGAGCCAGCTTAGTCTTCTTAATGTTATTTTATTTTTCTTTTAGAGTTTTTAATCAATTTTAGTCAGAGTAGTTTTTAAGGTTTAAAATTGTTTACTTTAACATTTTACGTTATGGTACTCCCTAATCTTCTCTGAATTATCAAGGGGAAAGGACTAATAAAGTATTGTCTTACTGTCTTTCTGTAATTTTATCTTTTGTTATTTGCTATTTGATTTTTTGAAGAAGTAGAATTTAAAATTCTGTTGATTCACATGTCTTTTAAAACTTATGTTGGTCTTTTATTTTTCACTACTTAAGTAGTATTCTTTGCTTATTTACTTGATGCTGGGTAGATTAGAATATAGTTCTTCATCTTATGCAAAACATTGAATTTCTGTACCTATCAGAAAAAAAACTAACCTTCTTTCTAGTTTGCAAACCAACTGTTGTGTAGGCACTGTGAGTTTTGTGGATAAGGTGAACATGGTTATATTTTTAAATTCTTAGAGTGGTAGAAAGGTATATCCCTTAAATTTAGAGAAATAAAATAAAACAAGTGTTTCCAAATTACCAGAGGAACTCATTACTAACGTCAGGAGGTGGTACATGCTGTAAAAAAAGATTTTCTTAACATCTGGCTATATTCATGGATAAAAAGAGCAAGCTAGGATTTTGGGGCATAAATTCTAACTTTTGATGGTAATATCAAGGAAAAAATAACAAATTATGTGTCTTAGTGATACACTAGAAGTCAGCTATTAAGTTGATAACCAATGGTATAGCTTAGATATTTTTCATAACTAGTCACTAACCTTTGTCAAAGTATTTCACCAATTTACTTTCTTACTCCTTTTCTGATCAGTGTACTCTTCTGTGGAAAAACAGAACTACATTTCTAATAAGAAAAATAAAATGTTAAATTCCTGAAAAATAATATTATTCTCTCAAAAATATTATTCTAGAACTTCTTGTACTAATGCATCAACCAAGAGTTAACTAAAAGAATATAACTTTTTGCCATCAGATATCAAACTGAATAACATAAGTATTAAAACTGATAATTATTAATTTCACTATTGATGTATGCATAGTTGGAGTCGACTCTATAAATGTAAATTATCTTTTCAAGTAACCGCATCAAATATTTTTTTTTCTCCCATCAACTGGCATTTTAAAAATTCTGGTTGCTAGGTACTATGTTGACACACTCAAGGACACAGGTAATAATTGACCATTGTAATAGAATAAGATAATTTCTGTAATAGAAGTAAACAAAGGAGAAATATAGACAAAGGTCACATTGATGAGTGCATAGGAAGACTTCCCTAGAGGGGTCATGCCTAAAATGGTCCTTCATGGATGATAAGGAGAAAATAATTCCAGGAAGAGTTAAGGGAATAAAATGGGGATGGAGCTGCCCTGCAGAGGGAACTGCATGTGAGCAGGCATAGAAGTGAGAAAGAGCCATGTTTGCCTATTTGCCTCATGAAGACTGCCAGCTTTCCAGTATTAATTAGAACATAAGATTTAATTGTAGGGTAGAGTGGGCAGTAGATCTAGGAGTGAAGTGGTGAGAGTTATAGGGTAGAGATAATTTGGTCATTTTGTGCCTTTTAAAATAGTTTGAACTTTAACCAAAAGACTGGGCTACCTCCTTCAATAGTGAATTATTGCATGAATATAAGGAAGGCAAACTCATTATTATAATAAAGTAGGCAAAGAAATATGATTTATTAAAAACATGTACTAGGGTAAATTACTGTATTTAAATGAGATTTTATTATAAATATCCATGCAAAACGCCATACTGATTTAAGAGTCTGAACCAGAAAGTCTTTCCAATCTAGATTTCTGTCCTGGCTTTACCACTTATATTTCTGTGACTTTGGGCATAGAGAATTACCTAATTTACACAATCTAATTAGCCGTAAAATGGGGCTAATAAAAGTATCTATATTCATAAGCTTTTTGTGAGGATCAAATGAGATTATGCTAAGCAACTGATAAGCATGTAGTAAGTACTCAACAAATGTTAAATTTATTACTGTTGTTGTGGCTGTTTATTATAATGGCATCAGTGATCTTTATAAGTGTATTTATGGTCCCCGATCCCCATTTCTGTACTTCCGTGGATGTATATGATGTCACATTGCCATGGAGTTGTTTGCAAACAGTTATATAAAGTGGATATAAAATATTAATATAATATGCATATAATCAAGTGATAAGTAATCTTAAGTAGTTTTATATTACTCCCTTGATATAAAATTCCCAGCGCAAAAGAATCAATAAATATAATAAAGCCCGACAGAAATGAGCCTCCTGTTGAAGTGAATTTAGATGTAAACATTTGTGATTGGCTTAATTTTAATGTAAGTCTGAATGAAGAGTTGTCCTCTGCCAAATTGCATTTGGGACCTGGATGGAGTTTCTTTTTACAGTGGGGACCCTCCCATCCCCCACCCCATGCTGTGGAACTCATAGCTGGTTAGTTGCACAGACTTGCCTTGATCACTTCATTAACCTTGCAATAATGCAAAGTCTCATTTTACTAATTTTTATTTTGTTAATTGCACAGTGTTATGGTGGGTTTTACTACTTTAGAGTGCCTACTATATGTATGAAGCCGTATGGGTGTACAGAAATTTAATTAGAATTTTGGTGTATAATTAGAATTTTTTTAATTTTGTGTGTATGTGTTTAAAATCAACTTTTTGAATAAGCAATTATATGTACAAAATTAAAATACAGACATCCATGTACAAAATTCAAAAGGTACTGAAGGATATGTGGGAGAAAATCTGCCTTCTTTTCCTGTCTTTTAGGCATCTCCCTTGCCCAGAGTAAACACTTTTGCTATATATAAGCATATACGTATGTGGTTTTAAAAACACAAATGAGAGTTTACACTTTTTGCTTTAGACTTAATTTTATAAGGCTTACTCCAGATCATCACATTTGGAATCGTTTCATTCTTTCTGACAGCTACCTGATATTCCATTCCTTGAATGTACTCTGTTGTATTTAAGTAAACACTCATTGACTGGCTTTTAAATAGTTTCTAATTTTTTTCGTTGAATTATTTTTAGGTTTTATTATATGCAGTATTTCATAGAAATATTTTCAAATGACTTTATTTCTCAGATGAAAAGAAATGTTTCACAAAAAGCTGGAAACTTGGAGTTTAATTTTAAATAGAAAAATTTTCTTATCTAAAGTCAAGGCTTATATTGACCTTTTCCTTAATGAATTTCAACTTGATGACTTTTGAGTTTGAGCAAGTATTTATTAAACTTATCTGCAGTCTGTGTATAGATTAGAATAAATAAAACAGATGATACATGTCTTTAGGAGCTTATGCCTGACAAAATTTCATTTTATTTGTAGAAACAACTTTCAGCATGAGGTGTTAATTCTGAGATAATCAGGAGCTTCTAAAAATGTTGAAAAGAGTGCAAAGAATTACAAATAAGCTTGCTGATGATGTCAGGAGAGTGACAGAATAATTAGCAGTTTTAAAAGTTAAAGTGATAGTACTTGTCTTGGTAAGAGTAGATATAGTAATAATTCTGTGTTGGTGGATGAGGAAACAGTATAGTATTATAAGTTTATCTGTCAGCCTTTGCCTCGTTTCTGGCAGAGGTTAAGTTCTTTTAGACTCTTTCTGTATTCTAAGATACCTATTTCAAATTTATTTTATTTTATTTTATTTATTTATTTTTTAACCTTTTTATTGATTATTTTATTTTATTATTATTTTTTTGCTAAGGGAGGTAGTTAGATTTACTTATCTATTTTTAGAGAAGGTACTGAGGATTGAACCCAGGACCTTGTGTATGCTAAGCATGTGCTCTACCACTTGAGTACACCCTCCTCCCCAAGATACCTATTTCTAAAACTATCCCTATTTGTAAAGTGTATGACTCATAGCTCCTTGTTTAGGAAGATAACTGAAGTTTCCTTTGCTTTATTGAGATATAATTCTTATACCATAAAATCCACTCATTTAAAGTGTATCCTTTAGAAAGGATAGTTCCTAGGGTTAGTGTTTTGAGATTTTTTCTGAGCCCCAGAGGGGTTGGTCCCCCCGTTGTTTCTCCCCACACCCTGATTTTATTAAGAAATGATTGACATACATCACTGTATGTTTAAGGTATACAGCATGATGGCTTGATTTACATATATTGTAAGATGATTACAATATTTAGTTAACATCCATCATCTCATATAGACACAATAAAGAGAAAAGGAAGAAAAATTTCTCCTTGTGATGAGAACACTTAGGATCTATTCTTTTAACAACTTTTCTGTATGTCATACAATAGTGTTAACTGTAGTTATCACGTTGTACATTACATCCCTAATACTTATTTATCTTATAACTGTAAGTTTGTACCTATTGACGACCTTCCTCCAATTTTACCTCCCCTCAACCCTATGCCTTTGGTAACCACAAGTCTGATAGGTTTTTTTGTTTTTATGAGTTTGGCGTATTTTTATTGTTTATTTTTATTAGATTCCACATAAAAGTGAGATCATACAGTATTTGTCTTCCCCTATTTGACTTATTTCACTTACATAATGCCTTCAGGGTCTATCCATATAGTCACAAATGATAGGATTTCCTCATTTTTTATGGCTGAATAATATTTCATTGTGTGTATGCATGTACATACACACACACACACACACACACAAAACAATGTCTTTACCCATTCATTGACAGACACTTAGGTTGTTTCTATGTCTTGGCTATTGTAAATAATGCTGCTATGAACATGGGGGTGCAGATACCCTTTTGAGTTAGTGTTTGTTTCCTTCAGATATATTCCCAGAAGTGGAATTGCCAAATCATATGGTAGTTCTTTTTAATTGTTTGAGGAACCTCTATACTGTTTTACATAGTGGCTGCACCAGTTTACAATCCTACTGACAGTGCATAAAGGTTCCCTTTTCTCCACATCCATGCCAGCATTTGTTATTTCTTGTCTTTTTGATAATGGCCATTCTGACAAGCTTGAAGTAATATCACATTGTTGTTTCAGTTTGCATTCTCCTAGTGACTAGTGATGTTGAATATCTTTTCATGTACCTGTCAGCCATTTGTGTACTTCTTTGGAAAAATGTTTATTCAAGTCCTTTGCCCATTTTTTAATTGGATTATTTGCTTTTTGCTATTGAGTTGTATGAGCTCTTTATATATTTTGGATATTAACTTCTTATCAGATATCTGGTTTGCAAATGTTTTCTCCAATTCTATAGGTTGTCTTTTCACTTTGTTGATGGTTTCTTTTGCTGTGCAGAAAGAATCTTTTTGGTTTGATGTAGTCGCACTTGCTTGATTTTGATTTTGTTTGCTTATGCGTTAGGTGTGATTTCCAAAAAATGAGACCAATACCCACGTCAGGGAGCTTTTTCCCATGTTTTTTTCTGGGAGTTTCATGGTTTCAGGTCTTACATGTAAGTCTTTAAACATTTGAGTTAATTTTTTTGAGTGGTGTAAGATAAAGGTCAGGTTTCATTCTTCCACATGTCAATGTGCAGTTTTCCCAGCGCCATTTATTGAAGAGATTGTCTTTTCTCCTTTGAGTACTACTAGTTCCTTTGTCAAATATTGTATGACTGTATTTGCTTGGGTTTATTTCTGGGTTCTTTGTTATGTTACATTGAGATCTGTTTGTCTGTTTTTATGCCAGTACTATTCTCTTTTAACTTCTGTAGCTTTATAGTATAGCTTGAAATCAGGAAATGTGATGCCTCCTGCTTTGTTCTTCTTTCTCAGGGTTTCTTTGCCTATTTGGGGTCTTTCGTGGTTCCATATAAATTTTAAGAATGTGTTTTCTATTTCTGTAAAAAATGCCGTTGGAATCTTGATAGGAGTTGTATTGAGTCTATAGATGCCTTTGGTTGTATTGACGTTCTAACAGTACTAATTTTTCTAGTTCATGAACAAACACAGGATACCTTTCCATTTATTTGTGTCTTCTTCAGTTTCTTTCATCAGTGCCTTAGTTTTCAGAGTAGAGATCTTTTACTTTCTTGGTTAAATTTATTACTGTGTATTTTACTGTCTTTGATACTGTTATAAATGGAATCAACTTCTTTTTTTTTTCAGAAAATTCGTTTTTAGTGTATAGAAACGCTTCTGATTTTTATATGTTAATTTTTGTATCCTGCAACTTTTCTGAATTTTTTATTAGTTTGAACAGTATTTTGGTTGACTGTTTAGGATTTTCTATACAGTTGTTCCTCAGTATCTGCAGGGGATTGCTTCCAGGACCCTCTACATATACTATAATTTGCAAATGCTTGTTTGTTACGTAAAATGGCATAGTATACAGCCAACTGTATATAAAATCATGTCATCTACAACTGGAGATGGTTTTACTTCTTCCTTTCCAATTCTTCTGGCGTTTATTTCTTTCTCTTGCCTGATTGCTCTACTAGGACTACCCATGCTTTCTACCCAGGCAAATAGCTGACCTGCAGTTTCACCTGTATATCCAACAAATTGTTTTCCCAATTGCCATTTACCACATCCTCCACTGTTTTCAAGAGCATTCTTAGACTTGAACTTCTTTATGCTCTGTTACAGATAATTTTCTTTGAAAAAAGATTGGAAACTTTTTTATGGCTTGTTTCTTCCTCTGACAAAATTTCTGAGCCAAGCCTCAGTAGTTGAGGGGTGGGAACAATGGCATGCTTTTGTCTGAGAACACCTCTGCTTTAGGAGCTATGTGCTAGGGGGAAGGAGGAAGGAAACTAGGTCTTGATTTGCTTATCCTGGTGAGATACCAGCCCTTTGCAAGCCAGGGCAAGAGTGGTTGGGACCTTAGTATTAGTGTACCACTCAAAGTAGAGCCTCTGTCCCACTAGTTAAGTCTGGGTACAAGAAATGAGCCCCTCCCCCCCTCTTGGCTATACTCGTCTGAAACTTAGTCTCAAGAAAAGGTAGCTGAGGTTAGGGTGTTATATGGAATAAGATCAAAGCTTTTTACTGAAATTAAGAAAGTCTTCATGTATATATCTAAGAGAAAGGAAAATGTATGTCCACATACAAACTTGTACACCTATATTTATAGTAGCATTATTCATAGTAGCCAAAATGTGGAAATCATTGGAATTTTTAGCCCTACTTCTTGACCTCTCAGGCAGGAAGGGGAGAGGTGAGGAGTAGCTAGCTGGAAATTGAATGTCTCTCATGGTCAGCAGTTTAATTGATCATGCCTGAGTAATGAAGCCTCCATAAAAATCCCTAAAATATGGGTTTCAGAGAGCTTCTGGGTTAGTGATCACATGGAGGTGCTGGTAGGGTGGTGTCTCCAGAGAGAGCATGGAGACTCCGCACCCCTTCCCCCCATACTTTGTTCTGTGCATCTCTTTCACTTGATTGTTCCTGAGTTATATCTTTTTGTAATAAACTGGTAATCAAGTTGAAAAAAAAAAGTAGAAACCCAAATGTCCATTCCATACAATGAATAATATTCAGCAATTAAAAGTAATGAAGTACTTAACACATGCTATGACATGGATGAATCTTGAAAACATTTGAATGAAAGAAGCCAGTCATAAAAGACCACATATTGTAAGATTCTATTTATATGAAATGCCCAGAATAGACAGGTTTCTAGAGACAGAAAATAGATTGGTGAGATGTGTGATGGGGGAAATGGGTATGGGATTTCTTTTTTGTAGTGATGAAAATGTTGTAAATTTAGATTGTAGTGCTAGTTACATGTATCTATAAATATATTAAAACCATTGAATTTTACATTTTAAATGGATGAATTTTATGGCCTGTGAATTATATCTCAATAAAGATGCTAAAATAAAAGAGAAAGTCTAGTCAAAACTCTTGATATCTTTTAAAATGTACAAGATACATCTATTTTTATTCAAATATCAATCAGACCAAACTTGCAGAGCTTTTGTGATTTTATGTCATAGTAGGATTGTATTTGCTATCTCAGTAGGAAATCATTTGTATATAGGACAAACATATTGTGATGTAATATAATTTACTTTTTGTGGACTCATAGTAGGTTTTGATCTTGAACCATATTATATATTGACATTTTATTTTAGGTATATTATAAATTTATTAGAAGCATTGATTTTATGATATTTCTTACTTATTTCTAATGTTGTAATTAAGTTCTACAATTTCACATTTTCTTTTTGTTCTTTTTTCCGTGATTCTCAGAAAATTTACTCAGTAGTGTTAGTAATAATTTATTTAAGCATGGGAAACCACCAATTTGAAAAAAAGCTTGGCTTTGTGAATACAACTGTTTTTAACCATGTCTCTTCAAATATTTTGGCATAGATATTTAGATCACGTAGTTATATTTAACTTGTTTTTTTCCTCTCTGGTGTGTCCCCCACTCCTCCATGCAATAAAGGAAAGGACATATGTTTCATTGGTGGTCCTCTTGTGCTAGCTATTTATGATAACTTTCGTCTCTGAAATATCTGTTTTTTTGTTTCTTCTAAGGGCATGTCAGTATTGCCTTTGTCTTTGTATAAATTCTTAGGAAGAAAGGTACATTGTAATAGTTCCTCTAATCTCTTATGTCATCTTAAAATCTCATAGAAGATTAGGTTCTTTTTGCCCCCAGTAAATTGTTTTCACAGTAAAAATAGGCTCAAATATCAAAATATACTCTTGTCTGAATGCATATCAGATATAAAAACCTGTTTTTCGAATTTTTTTTCTTTTAATAAGTTGTAATACTTTAAAAACTATTTAAAATTAACTATCTTGGAGAAAGGTTATCTTAAAAATGTTTTAAAGTATTTATATGTAACTAAGAAAAATGTATTCAAAAGACTTTTTTTAGAAATTATAAAATTTGCCTAGTTTTTCTAGAAAGACTTGAGTGGCCATTATTCCCGACATAGAACAGATTAAATAGATTTAAATATGAGTAATAGAATAAATAGATAAAATAGATTTAAAATATGACTTAGAAAATTGGCATATGATATATTGGATTATTCCCCATTCTTTTTCAGGAACCCTTGGTGTGATAACAGAAGCTACAATAAAAATCAGACCAATCCCTGAATACCAAAAGTATGGCTCAGTAGCTTTCCCTAATTTTGAACAAGGAGTAGCCTGTTTAAGAGAAATTGCAAAACAGGTAAAAAACAAAACAACATCCACGTATATTTATATTTTTAAAATTCTACTGCGTAATTGATTTTTGATATGTCACATATAACCTTTATATTTAGTTGTGTTGTATTTGTGGCTTTTACCCAGTTCTATATGAAAAGGTAACGTTGTAAAATCATCCCTTTAAAGTGCAGTTGCTATTTCTTTCAGTAATTATACACCTATTTCTTGATTTAAAGAATGCTGTACGATTTTAACCAAGGTAAGATATGTACCTAGATTGATGGCTTCAAATGACTCTGTCTTTTATTGAATGTTTTCTTAAGTTATTTTTGGGTAAGATATTTTGTGATTAATTGAAGTCATGTTGAATTTTTCTTAAATTAAGACATTTATTGAAGTTAAAAGAAATGGCTGAGTATCAATGGCCGCAAAATAATGTAGAAATTAAATATAAGTAATCAAACTTTATCAATTCTTAGAATGTGCTGCTACCAGGGCTTACTTGTTTTATAGTATTACCTAAGCTAAGTCCTAAGTAATATAGTATAAAATAATATAATGTATTTAGCTATAAGTTAAGAATTTCCACTTTCTCCCCTCTTCTTTAACTTTTCACTGTTGAGTAGTACATTGGCTGTGGGTTTGCCATAGACAGCTTTTATTATGTTGAGATATGTTCCCGCTATGTCCACTTTGTTGGGTTTTTATTATGAAAGGATGTTGCGTTTTATCAAATGCTTTTTCTGCATCTATTTAGATGATCATGTGATTTTTGTCCTTTCTTTTGTTGATGTGGTATATCCCCTCCTGCTTTAAAAAGGGATATATTTTATAATTAAGAGTTTTAAAAAGACTAGATAATGCCAAATAATTTTATTTCTATGTTTAGTTGTGTATATCAGTGTGGAAATTCTTGCATTTCTTTAGACACTTGGTTTATTGTTTTGAATGACAGTGGTTTGTGAAAAATTCTTATCTCAGCATTTCTCAGCAAGGAGGAAGTCAGGGAATATACTCCAACCTTTCTTCTTGCTTTCTCCAGACTCCTAGAGTTCTCTAATACTTCCTGTCATCTGTACCCAACTTGAATCTTGAAGGCAAGGGAGCTTTCTGATGTGACCCATATAAATCAGTTTCTGGGTGTCCAGAAAAGGGTGGAGGGAGGATCTGATGAGATAGAAGAGTGATATCTAGCACGTATTCCATATTCATTGTGGCTTTTGGAAGTACTGGTATGGAAAGAGGTGAAGAGTCTTATCTTCCTACCATTGCAAGAGAACCACTATTAATGTTTCAAAGAAATTTAAAATGAGCACACAAAAAATGTTGTATTTACCCACATACTTAACCATTTCCAGTGCTCTTTATACCTTACATTCAGTTTTGCCTTCTGAGACACTCATTCTTAGTTTCCTGCTTTTAGGAAGGCCAACTATATGATCACCTAACCTAACAACGGCAAGGGTAATTTTTATAATTTCCAAGTAGCTTCAGTTACTTTTCATGAAATTGCTTCTGCCATCAATAGTTAGCAATATCCCCCTTAATGTTGATTGTCCTACTCCTAGGTGAGGAGAGAGTTTTAAGAGAAGTATAGCCCTGGAATGAACATTCTTAAACTTGTGGCAGGCTACTTTGGTGGTGTTAAAGCAGAAGTGAATGTTACTGAAATCCTTACATAAGAGCTACTAATTCACTCAGACTTCGAGGATAAAATGTTATGGTTAGGGAGCTAATATATATAGTAAGTATTATTCTGTGTTTGCTAAAATAAGATGGCAGTGATACTTAAAAGTAGAAATATTGAGTAAAGGAGAAGTGGAGATAAGTTTTAGAAGTGAATATCTGAACACTAAGCAGTAAAGTTCAAGTGTGTTGCGAGACTTGTTGCTAAAACCTTCCATCACTTAAAGGCCAAGGAAGTAACTTCAAAATTAAGATAACCCAGGTATTAAGAAATAAAAGAACTACTTGCAGAGCCTTACAGTTTTGCCTGTGAATTCATACCTAGAAGAATGGGAAACTGGGATTTGTGTTTTTTTAAGAAAATTACTGTGTAAATTCACCAATTAAAAATCAAAACAAAACCAAATGCTTTCCATAGATTATATTTTCTGATTAATTTCAAATCTTCTTTAATGAGATTTTTTTATTCTGTTGTTTTCACTTTGTATTGTAATTCATTCTTTGTTTTAAGTACTTTTATTTACTATTTGTCTTTGTCAAGCTTGACTATTTCCCCTCAAGAAAAGCTTTACTATTAAAGATACAGTTTATATTGTCTTCTTTGTTCAAGTTTTCAATGACATTTTTTTTAATTGACCACTGTTGCTTCCATTTTTGGTGATAAAATAAACATGAATGCCAAGTTAGATTTTAAAAAAATTGTAGAATTTAAAACTAGTCTGATTTGTATGTATTTTCAACAAAAGATCTTAATGAGGTCACATTCAATCTATGTTGGCCAATTCTGCCGCTTTACAGTATCTCCACTCTGTAGAACAGAGGTTTAGTAGACTTGTTAAAAAGTGTTATATGATCTTTGGAATGGAAGTAGACATATTTTATGCTTTCCTCAGTGCTCCATCTGCTTTTCCACACTGCAAATACTCACATGTATCCGTCTTAAATTTCATTAATGAGAAATGATGTACAAATGTGTCAAAATCCTACATTTATAATTTCATTAAAATGGAAATGTTGTGTTTCAAAACATATAGTTGGTACAATTTGATGCAGTTTTTGTTACAATTTAATATGATCCTGATAGAAAGTAACAGATAAGAGCTATTTGTGCTAATGGAAAGCAGGTGGTGACATTTTTCTTCATCCTTGCATAAGTCAGTAAAAATTGCCTTTTATTTAAAAAAATTTTTTTGGATATTCACAATGTGATCATAACCTAAATTCACTACACAAAACTATATTGGATATAGATCTTGGAATAAAGATGTTGATTGATAAAAAAAATGCCATCTTGTGGTTAAAAACAAGATCAAAAAGAAAGCTCCTTTCTAATCTATAGTTTTAATGATTTGGTTCTGTGTAGTTAGTAATATACAGTTTTAGAGACATAAATACCACATGACTAGAACACTTAAAACTGATTAAAAAACCTAGATAGATATATTGCTCTTATGAATTAAACAATTGCTAAGAGTAGTTATTGGTATTTGGAGATATTCCACTGTTTAGGGAAACTGCATGTTTTATTCTTGTTGTAGTGCACACATAGAGAGGCATTAATGTTTACCTTCCCTGGAAATGGGTAAATGTATTATGGTTTAGGGGCATTTATATATTAGTTTATAGAGCGTACAAATCTCATGTGTCAAGAATGGTTGTGTATGTGCTGCCCTGCTTTGTAACAGTATTCTCAAGCAGAAAAATAGAGAAAATTACCAGATTTTGGCGCTAGTCACTGTTCAATTTGTGATTTGGAATTTCAGCTGACAACAAGAGAATTAAGATCCATTAAAATAGATGGTACATGGTTTATGACTGTGCCAGATTCTTGATTGAATAATGAATTGGCTGCTTTTAATTCCTCACTGTCGTTTCAAAGCACTTCCATTTTTGCTGTATTTTCAGACTTGAGTTGCTTTTGAAATGGGAAAATGTATTTTGGATGAGTGTCTTGGAAAGGAGTGGACATGATTGTTCACAAATAGCAAAGTGGCTCTGTGTATATTTTTATCACTATTCTTACTGAAGGAAGTAAATTTAAGCAACTTTATACTGGCAGCAGAAGGATTCGACTAAGGTCACTTATCTGATCTTTGTCCATGTGAGGAATTGTCCTCTTTCTATATTTCACTGCCTTGTGAGGAACTAGAAAGGAAGATTTAGTAGAAGATTAATATGATTCTATCTCGTAAGTGGCAGTCCAGTAGAATCTCCAACTTTACTCAGTAGATGGGTAAGTGACTTCTAAGATTTTCTCAGAGAGTAGATTAACCTCAGGGGTGGGGGAGAAATTGTGTTTTTTAATCAGAATATCAGTGTCAGATATAGTATTTTTTTATTCTCTTTTATTATTTGTTTTAAAATGATACTTATATTTTTCCAAGGTTTGAAGAGAACACTGAGTGTTGAAACAAGTTCAAAAGCAATTTTTAAGTCTTCCCCCACACCACCAATAAAAATTTAGGAGTTATGCCTTATGGTATTGAGAGACCAATTTGTTCCATTAAGAGGAAACACTGAGAATGTATGTGTGGCATGGACTATAGTATGCATTTCTCTGAAAACTGTATTTCTTGGTATCAGAAGTAGGATTTTTAGAATTATAGATTAAAAGGCAGCTTTTTCTTTTGACACGGGGTGGCCCTTTCTACCTACTATCACCTTTATTTTAAACAATTTTAAACTGATAGGGTATCTTTTTCTAGTGCGTTTAGACCACAATTTCAGAAGACATACATAGTTCATGTCTGACACTTCAGACTGTTGTGTCTCAATTCTAAATTGTTCTGTTTTCAAATTGATTTGTCCTGAAGGAGTTCAAATAAATTGAAAGGAGTTAGGTTTAACACTTACAAAACATTTAAAGCTTTTAAAAATATTCAGTGAATTCTTGGAGCTAATTTGTTACATATAGAAAATGGAATTTTTATTTTAAATGATTTTTTGGTGTTATTTTTTTCTCCTTCTGAAGCAGAGAGAATAACCTAGCCAAATTTTCCGTTAATTGGATTCTTCACCGTGTGATCTAGCAAATGTATCAGGTTTGATGACAGTTATGAGACCATGCACTAGTCATTACACCTTTACTAAACTAAAAATGTAAAATTATGGCTAGGAGGTTATTTAGCATTAACTTTGGCCCTTCCCTCTTATTATTATTATTATTATTATTATTTTTAAGCCCATCCCTTTTAATATAAGTGGAGGGAAATATCTACTCTGTAATATGTATTGTTTCATTCTTTAAAACCAAGAGATAATTCTCTTGTTTAAAAAAAGTTCTTGTTCACAATGTAGTCTTCTCACTGTAAGCTGGTATGTCATTTCCAATAAGACTAACCAGTTATACCAGTAGCCTTAAATAGTGCATGATTTCACCTGTTGTATCAATTCTGAATTATTAGAGGAAGAACTAAATCTGTCTGCATTTTAAAGCTTTTATATCTAGAAATTTGTATTTACCAGTATTCTCTTCTTTCACATATCCTTTTTTTAACTTTTAAAATTAATCAATTAATTTAATTAATATTATTTTATTGTGTTTTTATGTGGAATACTATGCTTTTAACTTTCTATCCAACATGGTGCAATTGTTATTATATAAGTTTAATTAGGCATGGTTCCTGTCTTCTAATAGTCACTGAAGATATTGTATATCATGGTGAATTTTCCAATGCTTAAATTTTTGTATAGCTGTACAAGAGGTTTGAAGCATGAGTTTCTGATACAATATGGATTAGTAGACTATCTCCAGAATAGTTTTCAGGCTCAGGAATTTGGGCTGTTCCAGAGTCTATACTGAAAGCTTGATTTACTCCTTGAAGAAACAAATGTCTTCAACTCAAAAGATTAATTTTTTAACTAAGAGTCCAGAGATATAAGACTGCCATTCAGTGCTTATATTTTACAGTTTATCCTTATGAATTAGATTAGAAGAAATTCTGTAGACATATGAAACATGTTAATATTGAATTTCTTGTGCCAGTAACTAGTAAACTATGACACCTCCTCAATTAATGTGTCTCATTTGAAGTGCAAGTTCTGGTTTTCCCTGTGACAGGAAAGAAATATGGCTTAGTTCCATAAGAGTAAGTTTTGCAGAAATCTTTTGATGTGTTTCTTATAGGGACTATGTTTTGGAGAAGATGGTTAGACTGAGAAATAGGTTGCTTTTTAACTTAGTGCAGAGAATTCTGCTAAGTAAATAAGACTAATCAGAATGGTTGTTTTTTATTTTTCAGGTTATATATTCAAGTAAATCCTGGTTGTAGTATCATTAAAGGGAAGAAATTGCCAGCAATTTGACTTAGTCAGTCTTATACCCATGCTTGGAGGTCACTGTGGTTATTTCTTCTTTGCTCAGATAAAACAAAGATAGTGGTGTTTATTTGTCCATAGTTTCTCATGTCTTTTTAGATGATTTACTGAAGTATAAAGTACGAGTCACGTGACGTGAGAGTTTTTTTTTTTAAAGTAAAAGCACATTTATCATGGTAAAAACAAAATCAGTTATTTCATTAACTCCACTTCAAGTAAGCAGTTTCTGAATTTTAAATTCCTTTAATGTATCATGAACCCACGGTTAAAATTACTTGGTAAAAATATTCCCTCTGAGGTTAGTTCTGATCACCTACCACCAGGGGTCACTTTAGCTCAAGGACCCTTTTCTCCTTTCCTCATCTATGCAGAGCATAATTGAATAACATTGGAGTGAACTTAGAGCTCAGATTCTCAGAATTTGTGATGTCTTTAACTTTTAAAGGAGATTTTTTTCAGTTTTTAAAACATAACCTAATTTTAGTTATAGGTATAGTAACCCAGACTGAATGTTGTTTTTTTAAGAATAGTAATATTATTTTGGTCTTTTGATTATAAGAACTCATATTTAATTAGATATTATGACCATTAATTTAAAATTCTAGGAAACTTTTCCTCCTTTCTTTTTTAGAATGCTGCAAAGTGATTTGCAAATTATCACTTGCCATAGACTCATAAAGCAATCTAGATGCTATGTTTTAATTTGAGTGCTTTGCTTATGAGAATTTACTTGTGACAATAACTGAAAAACTTGATTCACTGACCTTTTAAAAAATGTGGCACTATTAAACCTTGAGACTTAATAAAGCTGGTGGTTTGATTTTGGTAATTTTTAAAAAGCCAGTGTTGAAAATGAATCTAATATTTATTATCTAGATACAAAAAGCTTTATTTAGCTTTTTATTCTTTTTTGACAGTATTAGTCTGTAACCGTCCACTCTGCCTCAGTGTAAATAGGAATAATGGATGATGTCTGACTAGTTTATGTGACTCAGCTGTCAAGTTAAAATCATGTTCAATATAATTGAATGTCAGTGCCCTGGAGTAAGTTTCTTACTTATTTTTCCAATTTTTTCATTTGAAAATTTTAAACACACAGAAATTTTGAAAGAATAGTACAGTGATCATCTTTATATCCACCTTGTATGTGCAACAGTTGATAACTTTTTGCTCTGTTTGTTTTGTATATTTGTGTATATGTTTTCTAGACCATTTGAAATTAAGTTGCAGACATCATGACACGACCTCTGAATACTTCAGCATTCATCTTTTGAAAGTAAAGGTGTTCTTTATAGCTTCAATACCATTAGCATGCCTAAGAAAATCAGCAATAAGTTTTCCCCCTATATTTCTTTTTTATTAATTTTATACAATTTGTAAAGATTATTTTTTATTTACAGTTATTATAAAATATTGGCTATATTCCTTGTGTTGTAAGTATATCCTTGAGCCTATCTTATACCCAGAAGTTTGTACCTCCCACTTCTCCACCCCTATATATACCTCCTCCACTGCTTGAAACCACAGGTTTGTTCTCTATACTTGTGAGTCCAGCAGTAATTTCTTAATGCCATCTAGTATTCATTCTATAATCAGTTATACCATTTGTCCCCAAAATGTATTTTGTGAGTAGTCTTTTCAAACTAAGATTTTATCAATGACTACATATCATATTTTAGTTGTTTCAGAGATTAAATTCCAGTAAAAATATACTAAAAATGTAATACACTTTTTTTTCCCATTTTCTGATATATGTGTTCCTATGCAGATTGTTTTCATTAATAACACCTGCTATAGATACAAGTGCAGTAGAATCTGGGTGGCAGTAAGAGATGGAATTTACAAGTTGTTGGTAGGAATTTTAAAGGATTGTTTTCCTAATAATGACAGAATGGCTCTGAATTCTTTCTCATATTTTACTGGTGTACTTAAGCCAAAACATATACATATGTATGTTATATGATATTCTATTTATTTTATAAAGAAAAGAAACTTGGCCTAATCAGGCTTCATATGTTTTACTAGAAGTTGATGTGCCTGTTTTAATAAAAACATTTCAGAAAAATTGATTTTCTTTTAGTATTAGAAAACTGGTAATGTTTTTAGAAACATTAACACAACTACAAAGATACCATTATACCAGATTTGAAAGTATTCAGGTTGTAGACTTTTAATTTTATTTTATAAATATTATACTTTAATAATACTGCAAAACATAAATAAGAAAGTTTGCATATAATTTTTGCTTCAAATATGAGTTTAAAACCTTGTGTGTAAGTATGTGTGTGTGTTTTGTGATTTTTTTTGGAGGCTGTGTGGTGTATTTGACATATCATTCATCTAGCAGTCAGGATATCTTGGTCCAAGTTCTGTCTTTACTGTTTTGCAGTCATCTGACCTCAGGCAAGTCTTTTAACCTCTCTGGTTCTTGTGTCCTCATCTGTAAAATGGGGATAAGACAAGTTCTGCTACCCAGACAGGATTGTTTCTTACATTAAATAAAGACATATGAAAACAGCTTGTATACAGTAGGATTCTATAAGATAGAAGACAATAGGTTATTGTTGTGCTAAGTACATAAAATTGCCTAATACTGTTTCTTTAGATTTGGCAGTGATTAAAAATATATTTCTCACCTTTAGTATCAAAGATGGGTAAATAAATTATACAGTGTTCAAAAGAAGACTTTAGTCCTTTTTTGGGTAAAATAAAATGTGTATTATGAGTGGTTTTATAACAGTAAGTATTTGTTCAATTAAAAACACTTAATAGCAAAAATGTTATAACCCACAGTTAAGGTATTGCTAAGTTTTGTTCTTTTGAGTGATTCTCATAAATATCAACATTGTATCGATACAAATTTTATTGATAGTGCTATTACTCAGAAGATAAATGTTTTAAAACTTTATGACATTAGTCTATATTTTGTGGTCTGAAAGCAACCTCTTGGTGGAAGTTTAGCCATGTTAAAAATTTGTGTAGAATATAAAAATCTTACTTAGGGTGAAGCTCACTTTAATTCTGTGGAAAAACTGTAGCTAACTTAAACCTTGCTAGCATTTGTATGGTAATGTTTTAGTATCATAAAATTAATATGAATGTCTTCCTCAGTTTTCTTTCCTTATAATTTTTAGCGTGTCCCTACATAAATATAACACTGGTGCAGTTTTAGATACATAATATTATGCTTCAAGTTTTGTTGCTGTTTTCATACAAGTAACCTTGAAATGTCTTAGAATTCTGGATATTGTCTGATAGTTTTTGTCTTTAAAATAGATTATGAAAAGGAATAAAAAGAACAATTCCTTGAGTTATCTGTGAAGACATCACAGATAAATTTTTAAAGTGCTTTGGTCAACAAAAATGCTACCATCATCATCCTCATTTTAAAAGAATAGAGTTCAGTGACACATTACAGTTCATCAGTGGCACACTGCATGAGGCATTGATTTTAGTCTATAAAATGTGTACTTTGTTCTAAAATAATCCATTTTGAGGCCTCTTATTTCCTTTAGGTATTCCATAGGTCTTTGCTAGGCATCAAGCAATCTTGTTGCAGATAAAGATTTTGGCAATATGTGTATGTATGTATTGTGTACCTAGATTTCTCCTCTCCAAATGTTTTATAGAAGCCTTTGATGTTTCATTTGTTGTCATAAAATTATATGAAAAGTTAAGATTTTTTTTCTTGTATATATCCTTAGTAACTAAGCTCTTAATCTCAAATACAGAAAGATGACAATCATATTCTACTTGTCTACCTTATTTACCATATTAAATTTGTATCACATTATTTTTTCTTTTTAAAACAGAGATGTGCTCCCGCATCTATTCGCCTCATGGACAACCAGCAATTTCAGTTTGGTAAGGAGTGGTAATTTTTAAATTTGCTCATTAAGTGACAAATATTTATGAAACATCAGTTATGTGCCAGGAAGAGTACTGAGTACAGAGCTAGAAAGATAAACGTCATAGTGTCTGTCCTTCAGGAAGCTCTCAGTCTAATGAGGATAGACGATTACATAAATGAATGGGTGCAGGATGTTGGAGGTGCCCTTAAAGAAGACTGCTCTGGATACCCGGGGTGCAAATAAAGGAGTGGTTGTTGCTGCTTGATTCTGCTTAAGGTTGTGATGGAGAATGGGGAAAGGCTTATTGAAGGAGTCATGCTTAAACTGAATCTTAAAAGGTAAATTGCAGTTTGCCTGAGATGGTATCTACTTTCCTACCAAATTTCTGTTCACTTAACATCAAAATATGTGAAACTGTAAAACCTCAATGGCATGTTTGAACTTCACATAGCTCTGTGTGGCTCAAATAGAGGATAGGGTGAGAGTGGTTACAAGAGATAAAGCTAAATGGGGGGGCTAGAGCTTTGCAGGATAGATTTGGATTTTATCTAATCAGCAGAGGGATATCTTTGTAGAGAGAATACAGTAAATCAGCTTTATATCTTAGAAAGCTCATTCTGCTAGCATTATGCAAGCTGGATTAGAATGGTCCGAGCATGAAGGAGGAGTTTAAACTGGTCAAAGGGCAAATATTGGGGGCCTTGATCAAGGCAGCAGCAATGGAGAGAGAAAGGGATAGATTTTTTCAAAGAATGGTTTGCCAACTGGATGTGGAAGGTTAAATAAAGGGAAAAGTTTAGGGCAACTCCTGATGTCTGATTTGACTGATTGGGTTAAGTGAATAACAATCTAGAAGAAGTGATGATTTGGGGGAAAACACATTACAGTGGGTTGTATTTAAGGTGCCCAGGGTATATTCATGTGGAGAATTCAGTAACAGGGAACCAGGGTTTCTTCTTCTTCCTATTTTGCTTAAAGTACTAATTTATCATATCATTCCTAGTTTTATTGCCTCTGAATTTTTCCATATGATGAAATTTAGTTTGGGATTTAAATTTATAAACTTTAAGTACCCTCAAAATAGTCCCCGAATGATTGCTTAGTGATAAATACTAAAGGCTAAGATAGGCAGGCTTTTGTTTGGTTTATGAGTAGCTTAGATTTAATTTAGGGAAGAATGATTATTATAATTATATTAGAAATTGAACTAAGGAACTCAGATTAATAACATATCAAGAATTCCTTTTAAGATTGAATTCTTTTAAGTCACAGCTTATATTTCTTCAAGGAGATTACTTTCAAAATACTATACTACTGATAAAAGTAAGATAAATATGTCCTATAAATAATGAAATAGTTAAATCAAATGAAAATCAAGCCTCCTATGTGTTTTGGCCCAGAGATCTAGGTCTCAAGAGAGCCATGTATCTGATTAATAAGATTGTGTTAATCTGTTTATATGCAATTATTAGTAGTAAACTGTGTTAGACAGATACCTTTTTAAAATCAATTATGATATGGTCAGATCTTATTTATAACTGGGATCCAAAACAATTTAAAATGAAGGTTTAAAGAAAAGATTCTTCTGGCTATCTCTCTGTTTCACATCCTTATTACTATATGTAGGGACATGATATAAGGTTGGTTCTGCCCTCTCTGGTCTCCTCTCCTTCTGTGCTTTACTTGACCACCAAAGTGATCCTTTGGAATTACAGATCTGATCATGCTTCTTAGCTGTCTATAACCTTTTTGATTTCTCAGTACCCATTAAAGCCTTCTTATCTATATATCCTGACATGGCTTCATGATAAACCAACTAGAGATTAAGTTTTTAGCACAGCAAGTGATGTCTGGGACCTTGTGCCAGCTGTATGGCTGATTGGTCATTTTTGTACTACATTGGTGATTAACAAAGCATAAGCCTTACTATTAATTGTTTCTTTAAGAAATTAATTTTATTTATTTATTTTTAAATTTTTTCTTTACATTTTTTAAGCAACTTTATTTATTTTTCAGGTTTTTGTTGTTATTGGGGGAGGTAATTCGGTTTATTTATTTATTTTTAGAGACAGTACTGGGGATTGAACCCAGGACCTTGTGCATGCTAGGCATGCACTCTACCACTTGAGCTATACTGTCCCTCCCATTGTTAATATTTTTATTACCACCCCTTCCCTGGACACATCCCTTAATATATTATATTGAAATGATAAGTTTTCAGCATATTGGAATTATGTATATAATTGAGTACATTGTAATGATCTACGTATTTTGCCTGTGAACTAATGTTTGTCAGATTTAGGAGATGTTTTGTATTAATTTTTATGTGTCCTGCACCTGTTACATAACAAGCACTTACATTTTGATTGACTAATCATCAAATTAGCAAAAGAGGATAAACAAATCTTGAATAACATATAGAGTAACACTAAGCACATTATCAGCAGCACACAACCATTCCTCATGGTAGTGTTCCCAGTTTATAAACAGCTCAGAGGCTAAATATTTTGACCAGAGTCCACAAGTCATATCTGGTAGAGTTGGGGTTGAACCCAAATCTGTCTGACTCCAAAGCCCAAGACTTTTAACAGTGCTTTGAAGCACTTCTGTAAAATATAAAAATTTATTGAATCCTTTTAAATTATTTAATTAACACTGTAACAACACAAAATTCACTAGTAAAACTGTCCAGCTAGTAAATTTAGAAACTAGTTCCTTTGTTTACTATATATAATAAAACAATATTTGGAATATATTTAGAATGTAATCAATTTAATAGGTAACATTAACTTAAGAATAAGTAAAAGGTAATAATATCCTCTTAGTTAATTTTAATGCTTGACCCACTTAAAAGTATCACTTTTATAATAATTATGTTACAGAGCTATCAGATCAACTCAGTGTTAGGGATATATGTTATGTGACTAACTCACACTGGTGTTAATAGAAGTTATGCATATAAATTTTAATGTGATAAGATGAATATATACCCTTAAGGATTATTCTACATCAGAGTAGTAACATTTGGAATCCTCATACATTGTGTAAAGTATGTGGATGTAAGTAAAGTAATTTGTATGAGGAAGTAAATTGAATGAGGAACAGATACACACACTCACATTTATGTTTATGTATTTGTTTCTAATTGAAGTTAAAGTAGGATGAATTCCATTTGGGACAGGAATTGAATGTTTTGGTGATATGTTATTTTTAACTTTACATATGCTAGAAATGGTATCTTTTAAAAGCACTGGTTATACTAAAGAACATCTCTGACGGGTTACAATAAAAGTAAAAGAAATCCCCAAACAAACCTCTTGTGATCCAGGATCTCAAAAAGATTACTAGGTTGGTTGATGGCTATCTAATCTGCCCTTATTTTTTTTGTTTTTTTGCTTTGTTCAGTTATAGTATGGATATTCAATTCTTAACTTCTGGTTAAGACTTGTATTACTTGGTCTTTTATGTAATACAATTTATTATTATAATCTGTAAGAATGTAGTAAGTATTATACATTCAGATTCTCATTTTAAAAAAGTTAATGAATGGGAAAAAAAGTCTGCAAGTTACAGTTTTTTCCCCCCAAAATCAACCTCTCCCTCTTTCTTTTTCCCTCAAAAAACTTGTTTGCTGTTTGCACCTATTTTAAAGAAGGGACCTACACTCTAAAAACAAAATCCCCAAACTTTAAAGCTTTTTACAAAAATGAAATTTTTATTTGGAGATAATTTTAGATTTACTCAATGCTTTAAAATTCTTTATACAAACTCTATATAAATGGCATGCCAAATTTTTCTAGACTGTGCTTATAACACTAAGGCCAGATGCATGACTCTTAAATTTAACAGTCATGAGAGTTAAGAAGTTGCTACTCTGAAAACAATGAGAGAACAATAAAAGACTTTCACTCAATTAAGCTCAATCCTCAGGCAAAGATGTTAATTTAACAGACTCTGAGACACCATTTGTGGTTTTTTGGCAATTTTAACTCTCCGGGTGTGATTAAGGAAGCAATTACTAGTTTTATGCCAAGAATTCTAGATGAATTAAGAATTAATTAAGAAACAACCTTAAACTTGGCATTGACTCCATACTTGATTATAGTTCTGAATGGTTTCTGCATAATTAAGAAAATGGAAGTAGAATTAGCCACCATTGGTTGTTCCTAATGAAATAAAAATTAATGAAATGATTTTATATGTATAAACTATACCACTGAAAGATAACCTAAACTATGTGTCATATTATTTACATATAGTAATTTGAGTTTAGGAAAAAAAAACCCAGAAGGAGTTTTATAAACCAAAAGTTGTTTGTGACTTTTGAAAGATAAAGATAAAAAATGTAGATCTTAATGCCAGTGTGTTATAGATATAATATAAGGAGATTTTAAAAACTAAAGTCATGAAAATGTTCATTTTCTTTAGGGTAGTAAGTTAAAGTAGCCTCTTGCTCTTCTGAAAAATACAGAATTTGCTATTAATTTAAAATATAAACATTATTTTCTTCTTAGGTCATGCTCTTAAACCTCAGGTTTCCTCTATTTTTACATCATTTTTGGATGGATTAAAAAAGTTTTATATTACAAAGGTAAGAATTTTTTTTTAATGCTTAAGATACTAATTTTGTTTTCTACCTTTTCCTCCCAACACAAACCTGTCATGTTTTTCCATGTTGCTGTATACATTTCATAGTTGTTATTTTTCATGTTGGAATAAATATTTAATCAAAAAATCAATTATGCACTCAATTTCAGAAAATTTAAAATCTTTCCCAGATTTAAAGTTCTTAAAAATAACAGTACATTAAATAGTTTTGTACATATAACATTTTTATAGTTTGAATTTTTTTTTCATAGTTGTATCTGGAAGTGGAATAAAAGTATGAGTTTTTTTTAACTTTTAACTGGTAGTAATGCATGTGTGCCATTTTTTGGTTGCATCATATGTGGGATTTTTGTTATGTTTTAAATTTACTGAATCCAGTGGGGAAAATAGTACTTTATTTTAGTTGATATTTCTTGAAACTCCAGTGAGACTGACCATTTCCTTGTATTTCCTAGATAAAATTTTTGTGTGAATTAGTTGAATGGGGTTATTTTCTAGGGGGAGCAGCTCCATGGGGTCTTTATTGTTTGTTTTCTTTTGGGAGGGGTGTTTGGTGTTTTGCTGTGTGCCTTTTGAATAATGAAATTATTAAATGCCTTTGTCATAAGTGTTGTAAATAATTTTTCCAGTCAGGTGACTCCTTTTTAATAAGGGTTCTTTCTTTTATTTCAGTGCAGAAGTTTCTAATTTTTATATCTTCCCTGTAATTATTTAATTACTTTTAAGCTTAGAAAAGCCTGCCTTCCTCCAGAACAATGATTAGGACAAATTTCTTCTCTCTCTCACCTTTTGTTAAATAGGAATTCAAAATTTTTATCTTTATTACTGTTTGAATTTATTTCAATTTTATGATGTGAGATAAAGAAATAAATTAACCTTCATCTCTTGCTCCCCCGATTGCTAACTAGTTGTGATAGCACCATTAACTAGCTTATCCCTACTTTTATTACACTGATTTTCTATGTCTAAGACATCTTCTTATATACTTATCTAAGAAAAAGACTCCTTTTTAATGTACTGGATTCTTTTTAATGAGTTTTTGTTCTTGAAAAATTAAATGGATTTAATTGCTATAGATCTAGTTCTCCCTCATGTTTATAAGATTTTTTCTTGTTATCACCGTCATCTATCTGAGAAAAATTTTTAGAAACTCTTCATCATTTTAGGAAGTTCATCGAGTTTTTTGATTAGAATTGGAATAAACTAATATATTAATTCGGATAAGAATTGACTGATTTATAATATTTAGTTTATGCATTTGGAAACATGTTTCTCTCATCTTTTTTCAGGCATGTTTTCCTAATAAAGTTATATATTTCCTTTTAAGATTATTCTAGGTATTTTAATTTTATACATAAAGTCTCCTTTGAAAATATTACTTAACAAGTTATCGGTGGTATGTAAGGATGCTGTTGGTTTTTATTCCCCTACCCCCACATCCTGTTACTTTATTATATTCTGTCATTTTGGTAGTTTTATTTGATTCTTTAGTACAGTTATAATTCTTACAAGTGTATTTGTTGTATTTCGATACCAATATGTCATTACAGTTGACACCATGGAATACTCTGAAGTGAAGTGATTTTCCATAGTACTGTTCTATTGTAGTGACCTAAATAGGTGCATTAAGCATTCTTTTTGATTGAGATGTAATGTAACAGAGGTCAAATTTTAGAGTTGATGTGTTTGAGATCAGATCAGAAGAAAAAAAAGCAAAATGTATTTTGATTTACTGTTTTGTAGGATAAAACTTACCTGTAATTTTTTTTGTAGTTTAAAGGATTTGATCCAAATCAGCTAAGTGTTGCTACATTACTGTTTGAGGGGGACCGTGAGAAGGTGCTTCAACATGAAAAACAAGTGTATGACATTGCTGCAAAATTTGGGTATGGCTTTAAGTTCATAATGTCAAGTGAAAGTTAAGCTGAAATTGTGATTCTTCCAAGTGGTTGTTAATGTACCCTTTTTAGTGTTTAATTTGTGGTAACATATAATAGTCAACTTAAAATGTTGTGTTGGTTTGCACCTACAACTTGTAGGAAGCTAGATTGGTATGTTGCTCTTACTTGTCTAATCATATATGTAATATACTGAATCTTTTATTGTATTTTTCATTAATGCTGATTTTATAATATTTGCTGTTTGTTGTGCTAAGTGAAATAGGAAAAAATTCATAGTCATGTTATTTAGTGGTAGTAGTATATGTATAAAACATGCTATAAGTATGTTTTTAAAAGGATATTGTGTTTAATCAAAAGTATTTGATAAATTATCTATATTCCACCTCCTGTCACTTACTGTTTTGTGCTGGTATAAAGAAACAGAAAACATTTCACATCTATAACCAACTGAATAATGATTGGGTGGTTTCTGTCTGTCTGCTTGATGGATTATAAGATTGATCAATGAGAACTATAGTGAAAATAACATTTATCAGGACTAAATTTTTTCCTTTCCTTTTTAAGTGTGTAAACTAATAGTTTTCTGGATAAGTCTTTTTTTCCCACCTGGAGCTTAAAATATGTCAAATACATTATCCTTAATCTGTGTTATTTGTAAATATTTACTTTTATTTCTTTCTTCCTTTTTTTTTTTTTTTTTTTTTTTTTGCTGTGCTTTATGAGAACAAATGAACACCTAATTTGGAGCCATGTGTCTTAGAATGCTCCACTTATGTATTTTTCTGTTATGTAATATTCAGCACTTTGTATTTAGGATTTTCTGAGCTTAGGGTTAAAGTGCAGTATTCTTAGAAAAAGGTCTAATCTTGAGCTTAATTTTTACTTTACTTTTATACTGTTTTTGAGCATTGGAAAATAATCTCTCAGTTTTATTTTTACCCTATTCTGAAATTGGCAAGTGGAATTTCAATTTCTTTAGTAAAAGATAAAATTCATTAATTTTTCAATTTTTCTTCTCCATAGTACCTTTTTTGGTGAATTGTTGATGTTTTAACTAAATTAGTTAAGAATAAATGTGCTATAAAAATTCATTTAATGACCAGATGGCTTGGATTTCAGGTTATCTCTGAATGTTTTTAAATATGTACATGTACCTACCTATCTTTTAGTTTCCAAGTTATGTGGAGTACATGTACAATTTGATCTTAAAACTCTTAAAAAATCCACAATATTAGTGAGAAACAATTAAGGAGATTTAAATTAAAACCTTTTATATCTAAATTAAATATTTTGTATCTATCTAGCCTTAAATATTAGAGACTGAAACTTTAAAAAAATTTTCTTTATATATTTAAATATTTATCTGGGATTTCAAAATTTTCCAGAGTAATTTATATGGAAATGGATGCTATAATATTTGAATCACTATATGTAAAGTTAAATTTGCTTAGTTTCACCTTACTACCCCTCAGCTCAGCCTTCAACACACACACACAAATTGCACATTGTAGGATCCATAATTATAATTCCAATTCAGAGAACCCAGCAAATCACTACTATTTAGTAGCATGCCGCATTTCCTGTTAGACTGGTATGGAATGATGACAAAATGTCTTTTGTCCTAACACACACATAATTTCTATAGGGCATGACCTATCTATTTTGGGGCATCACCATTGATGACTGTTATATACTAGAGGCTTGATTAAATGTTTATTGAAAGGATTAATGAAATTGAATACTTGTTTTTCCCTGATATCTTTTATTCTACTTTATGCCTAATTACTATGCCACCCTTAAAACAGTATATTTTAATCTTTAGGTATTTAATCAGAACCATTTTACCAGTTTTATTTAATTTAAGCTACCAACTATTATGAAATGGTTTTTTGTATAATTCCAGTTTTGATTTTCTCAAATAACACCAGCCATTTACAACTTAAAAGAAAGAGTGGATCTTTCTTAAGATGAATCCTTATCTCTTTAGATACTAATAGTGAGGTTCCAGAACTATTGATTTAATTTCATCCATTTGCATATACTAAACAAAACTTACATCAAATTCATCCATTAAAAATATGTTATAATAAATGAGGTATCTATTTAAAGCAAGAGTAAAGCATTAAAAATTTAGACCCTGATTGGAGTGTCTTTTTTTTTTTTTTTTTTGCTATTGTTATTTGCTACTTCTTAGTTATGTTATAATTAGTTTCTTAATATTCTTTCATCTGTCTCCCTTCACTTATATGCAGAAATCTGTGTTGAACAACCCCAGGCTATAATTAGGCAGATGACTTAGGGCTCTTGATTTTTTTTGATACTTGAATGTATCTTCAAGTGTTTTTCTAGCAGAAGTCCTGGTTTTCTCCCATTTCTCTCTGGGCACTGGCTCTTTGTTCTAATCACAGAAAGATTCAAGGATATTTTCCTTATTTGAAATGCTACCCTGCCAATCCTCACTCAGTCATTTCTCCTTCTCCATAACTAGTTGGAGGACAGCACTAAGTTTCTTTCTAATGAAGTTTTCGTAAGTTAGTTTAGCTTATGTATTTTATTCCGAATTAGGGCATTGTTAATCTATTCTTTATTTTCTGTTCTTTTGTTTTATTTTCTGTTTCCACCACCTCATTAGCTTTAAATTGATTGTTTTTAATGAAGTGCTCCCAACAGTTGAGAACATTTTTGTGTGTTATCTTAACCATTTTTCCTTTTTGCTTTCCACTCCCACCCAAACGCTGTTAAATACCTTTGAACACATATGATCCAGCAGAACATAATAGCCAAATGTTAAAAATAATACTTTGGTTGTTTATCTATGTTTGCCAGTAATGTGCTTCAACTTCTCTAAGAGCTAAGGAGAGTAAACGTTACCTGTCACCAATCATGA
This sequence comes from Camelus bactrianus, assembly GCF_048773025.1. Classification (NCBI taxonomy): domain Eukaryota; kingdom Metazoa; phylum Chordata; class Mammalia; order Artiodactyla; family Camelidae; genus Camelus; species Camelus bactrianus. The sequence goes on from NC_133543.1 coordinate 57,580,874, forward strand.
CAGATGTGTTGACATTTACCATAGAACTCAACATAATATGTTATTGTTAATTTTAAAGGGTTATATTTTAAGTGTTATTTTTAAAGTGCTTAAGTTGTTTAATATAATTCAGCATGCAAATGATTAGGTTCACCAGATGGCTCTTCTATATAAAAAGATAGTCTCTCATTCTTTTAGTAGTCTTCCCAGCCCTTCCTCAGGAAACACTTTTAAATTTGTTTAAGAACCTTGTTCGTTGATATTTGAAATTTGTAGTGGGACTCAGGAAGTAAGGGATTGATGTTGCTACTGTAATATACAGGCAGTTGAGTCTAAGTATAGTTTTTTTTTTTTTGACTAGCTGCAAAAGTGGCAAGTTAGAAGCGTTTAATTCCTCAGCCCTACTATTGTTTACACATTGTGTCTTAAAGTAATTCTGGCTAGAAGATAGATAGTTCCAAAAGCTTAAAAAAAAGAGAGAGAGAGAAGTTCCAAAAGCTAAATTTGCAGGGAAACTTGTGGTTCAAAAAAGCAAACCCAGAATAACTTTTTTTCTTTTGTGGGGTTTATGAATTTAGAATGGACATTCAGTTTCCTCCTAAAGCAAGAGTCACACTAGATTCCAAAGTAGATTCCAAAGTATCTTTTTTCTTCCTCCTGCCAGATATTAGAAGAGCGTCTATAGAAAAGTGGCTTGACCTGGGACTGCAAAGTTGGACTTTTCTTATCCTGATGTATCAGGATAATGTATCTTTTATCAGTAGGCCTGATATGAGAGAGACAGGCCTACTAAATGTTCATACCTGTTACTTCTCACCCGGTACATGCTTAGAATGCACCTTCTCAGATTCCCAACAGTGGTCTCTTGCACCCTTTCCTAGTCTGCACGCTACTTTGCTTTCCTTCTACCAGTAGGCCCAGGATGAACTGTGTCTATTTTCTAGATCAGTAGGGTTTTTTTTCTCTCTTGGAGTTGGTGTCTGACTCTGTTTCATATTTACCTGAGATATGGGTTCATCTGTTTTCCTCCAAGCACTTACCATATCGGTTTTCTGACTAGTTTCCTTTTTGTATCGGAACTTTGTTTGACTCCCTACTTCAACCTCACATCCATACACATCTAACTCAGAATTGTCTTCTGTTTCTTCTTTTCAGTCTTAGCTTCTTGACCTAAGTTATTACCTTTGATCATTAAAATTGTAGTAACAAACAACCCCCTTTATTTCACTACACCCTGTCCCCATGTAGTTATAGACTGGAGCTGCTCCTGTCAAGTCTTTGCCACTCCTTCTGGATGTCACTAATTCATGTATATCCAACTATAATACTGAGTGAGGAAATCTGATTTTGTCTGTATTTCCTAGCTTAAAGTTGTCTCACAGTATTTGTGCAGAATGAGGGTACATCTACATTGTATTATTTACTTACTATCAAATTCAAGCAAAACATCAGGAGAAGAAAGGATTTAACTACAAGGTGTTAATAGAATTCATAAGAGAAATGAGAAGAGGCTCAAAGCACAGAGGTTCAAAACCTGAGTCTTAAGCAACACCACAGTTAAGAGCTCAGCGTCCTGAGTCCAAGAAGGTGCAGTTAGGGTATTAAGAAGAGAGACATGAAAGTTAATCATCAATTATGACCCAGGAAAGCCAGAAGAAAAGATATTTTTCTTTTTCTTTGCTTTATTGAGGGATTTTTAGTGGGTGCTTTGAGGGTTTGGGGTAAGTTTTAATTAGTTGACTAAGACTACTTAAAATTTAATTTCTGCCTGATGATGGAAAAAAACAAAATTAAAACCTCTCTACTGAAGGTAGTGGAAAGCAATAATAACTCTTAGTCTTTTAAAATAAGAATAACTTTCACAAAGCAGAGAACTTGGACTGAATTATATGTTATATGAGACTAATTCTAACTAGATCATCAAATACAGTTTCTATGGATAAAACTACTTTCCAGTTGAAATGGATGTGTTCATAGTAAGACCTTACCTGTTGGTCTTGTGCTTATCTATATGTTGTTTCATAAATGTTAATATTTCTGTGTAAGTGTGTTTTGTCTGTCATTTAAATCATAAGTCCCATAAAATAAACATCATGTCTTAATATTCCAAATACTATGTGCTCATATATTCAAGGAACTTCTTGGTATTTGAAAGATCCTAGTCAATCACTGCAAATTTTTATATATGAATAAGACTATAGTAATACATGAATTTATGAATAAGAATGTAATGAGTAAAATAAGAGTATTTTAAGTATCTTATTATGTTTGTGCAGATTATTTTAGCTTATTTAGCTTGTTTCTCATGGCTAATTCTCTGTTCTTTTGACAATATGGGTAGAAGTAGTTGAGTTCATATCAGTCACTTTTACTAGTTTCGTGGGTATAAAAGTTTAAAATTAATTACCAAACTGAATATTGAAAATGTTTTCAGATTTTTGTTACCCAGGCTTAGTCTCTTGACAGCTCTTTGATATGTTTATGATAAATGAGATTAGAATAAAAATGAGATGCAAGGTAATATATGTTAATCTGTTAAGCACTTATCCTGAGGTATATTGTATCAGTTTGGTTAGTTTTATATATTTTTAATAGTTCATTTGAAATATGTTGACAGTTTGTTCTTTAATTACAGTGGGTTGGCAGCTGGAGAAGATAATGGACAGAGAGGTTATTTGCTGACCTATGTCATTGCATATATTCGAGTAAGTTATCTCATATTTCTCTTGTCAATTTATGTTGCAGACAATACTTTTTCTTACTGTGAGTGAATAAAATTATTTTCTTTTCTTGAATTTCAACCTACTGTAATTTAGCACATCATTTACATGAATCCAGGGTTGTTCTACCTTATTAAATTTTCTTTCATATCTTTGCACTTCTGTGGCGACTTGTGAATTGCTCTTTTGATATTAAAACAGAATTGTACTCTGGTTAAAAAATGTAGTATTATAATTTACTTGTTATGTAAGCATTCTACCTTGTAAGCTATAAAATATATTTTCCTACCAGAGATTTCCTACCAGATGTTCTGTCTATTTAATCACTACAAAGAGAGGCACTGTATTTTCTAATTTGCTTTTATAGAAAAGTTGATTTTAAGTAGCTATCTTCTTCTTTCTCTAGTCCCCCCACTCCCTGACTTCCCTACCTCCCTGCTCCTTTGATCCTGTTGATCACTCTTTCGTATTGCTCAATTTACTATTTAGGCCACTAAAAATCTCTTCTGCTCGTCTTCTCTGCATGTACATAGACAGTTCCTGAATAGAGACTGCATTCACTAGAGAAATATTTGAGTTTCTACCGTGTGTCAGGCACTCTGCCGGGTGCCAAGGGCACAGAGGAAAACAAGACAAAGTTCTGTCCCCTTGAAGGTTGTGTCTCATGCTTGGGGCCACTTTCCCTTGCTATTAAGAGATAGGTAGTAAACAGCCCAGGAGGTTAAATTAGAAACATGAAATACTACTACTATGGATTCTTCAGTTCCTATTATAATTTCTTGATGTTGTGTATATATCTTAACAGGACTTGGGTTTGGAATACTATATATTAGGAGAATCTTTTGAGACTTCGGCTCCTTGGGACAGGTAAATGAAATAGAATGCCTGATGTTATTAAAATATGCTATACAGGTTGCTGAAGTAATTTGTCTTTGTGTGTGAGTATGTAAACTTTAAAAATTTTGTAAGGAAACACTGAAACAAGGTAATCACTTTTATTTGAATTAGTATCTTCATCAGAATGTATATTTACAAGCCATTTTTTTGGTTCTAGACAAAATTGTCCATGTCCCATAGAAGGAAGTTATTATTGAAGTTTACATTTTAAAGAATTTTATTGAACACTTAATGCCACTATGTGGTTTTACTTAACTTTGATTTAAAATTAAGTGATTAATATGCTTAAATGTTCTCTAAAATGTCTCCCCAAATTATAACCTTCTTTTGTATTATATCATTTAGCTTTTGATGTTCGTATGTGTACTGTTAAGCAAGATCTTAACTTTAAGTGATTTCTGAAAGAAATCCAGTTTAAGAAATTGTGGATAATTTCTGTTTTTTAATTATGCATACATATATATATATATGTATATATATACACACACACACACAAATATTGGTTAGGGAATTAATAATAAAAACTGATTAGAAAATGTAAAGTGGTTTTATTAAAAATAGCCTTGTGAATTAACTCATCCAGTAATAAATTCTCAAGATTGGTAGTACATTTTTATTCTGGTATACCTTACATTTTACTTTTTGTAAATAAAATTTACTATTTAAAATCTACAGTTACGTATATAGGATATAACAAATCCCCCTGAATACACCTCTTAGATATTACCTATCTTAACATTGTTTTTTGTTGTACCCTAACCTGTTATTTTACCTCCCCCAAAAAACTTTTTACTTTTTTCTACATTGTCTTCATCAACTGTGGGTTATGACTTCGTACACTTATGCTCATATTCCATGCATTGTAAGATAATAATCAAATTTATAGTATCAGTCTGTTAATCATAGCATTCAGTTTTTGGTGCTGAATTTTAATAAGGGGAATAAATCTTGTAAATAAAAAGAATTATTAACTCTTTGACATCTGACAATTTTGAACAGCAGATACAGTTTGGGGGTTGTTCATAGTTGTCTCAAAGACCATTTTATTTCAGTCTTTAATTCCTTTCCTTACTGGGGAAAGTGGGTTAGTGTAGTGTTAGTTCTTCAGTATTACGAATTTCCGCCATCAGTTATTACTAACTGATGATTGCCATTTTGTCTTTTTATTCTTCCAACTGTGGGAGCTAATCATGCACTGGTCTTTTCATTTTTCTTTATCCTTTCCTTGTATATTCTTACATATTTTTTAACTCACTGACTATTTATTTTTATATAGGATTACATACTTGGTTTGTTTTCATTTAAAGCAACATTTCAGCTGAAGTTTTAATAAATAAAATTAAGGGAAAACAGCTATATTCTTCACATAAAATTTACATGTTACCATTTAGCAGCTTGCTTTTTCTTTCAAACCCTTACCTGGGTAGAGAGCATGTTTAGCAGCAATCCATGGGATCAGGGTCTTCAACCCTCATACATTATTAAGTTGCTTGGGGCTTTCATGCATAACTCTTATAAGGGATTATTGGGCTTACTGGTTTTTATGTAATCCTCAGTGGTCCTAGCACAATGACTACACCTGTTAGGTGTTCAGTGAATATTCTGCATAGAGTCCTATGAGTGAACTCTGGAATAGTGTAAGAATGCAGCTTATAAAAATAGCCAAGAGATCTGAGTTGGAGATTTAAAGATTTTGGAGACACCATGTTGGGACTTGTGATTAAAACCAAAGGAAGAGGGAGGGTATAGCTCAGTGGTAGAGTATATGTCTAGCATGCACAAGGTACGAGGTTCAATCCCTAGTATCTCCATTAAAAATAAGTGAAATAAATAAATAAACCTAATTACCACCCCCACAAAAAATACCAAAGGAGCATAGACAATAACTTACAGTAATAGGGATGAAATAAAAAAAGAGGGCCTAAGAAAGAAGTACACAGAACCCCAACGTTTAAGGTATACATTTAAGTCTTGCCAAGGAGACTAAGGAATAATATCTAGATGAAGATTTGGAGGAAAACCAGTGATGTAGAAGCCCAGGGAAATTTTTTTCAAGGAGGAAATGGTCAATAGTGTTAAATTTGCTAATAGGTCAGGTAAGAATTTAGAAGTATACACAGTTATGTTTATTTCCTATATAACAATTGGTCCAAATGGACTGTATTGACTTTTGCACAAGTCCTGTGAGAAAATACTTTCAGAGCTCCCTCCCTGCAAATCATTTTTAGAAAGTACCTTATTGAGGGTTAAAACTATTCAGTCCTATTCTTTGTTCCGTTTCTTCCTGATGATGATGATGATGATGATGATGATGATGATGATGATTATATATTGTTCTTATTAATGTAGCGCTTGAATTCCATTTTCTAGAGTCACGATAAAGAACTTGTTACTTTTATAAATTTGTAATGTTTATTAACCCTTGCAGATATTAAAGCTTAGTAGATTTTATTTATATTTAAAGCATTTGTTTTATGTTAGATTTTCAAAATAAAGACATTAAATTTCAATAATCTAAATGCTTTATGAGAGATTTTTAAAAAACATGTATCCTTACCATGCCATAAGTGAGGCATAGATAGCATTGATAAATTGTATCTGCCTGTAGCTCTCACAGAATTAAAGCAGAATTTAACTTGAGTGCTGTTTTGTAAAATCAGAATTTATAAAACTTTCAGATGCTGTATTTATAAAAGTAAAATTTGGCATGCTAATAAAACATTAAAACCATTTATATTTATATTTTAATCATATATTCTTTGTTTTTATTGGAAATATGGATAACTTTAATGTGTTTAATAAAGCACAATCCATTTAAATGTTATTGTTTTTATCAAGTTGGCCCAGCCTTTAAGTTTCTTTAGTGTCTTTTCCATTCTTATGATTCTAAACAGGCCAAGGTTTAAAACACATAATCAAATGTCAATATGTAGCCAGAATATTTATTGGAGAATAAAATGGCTTATATATACCTTAAGAGTTTTATTTCCCAGTTGAAACAAAATATATAGTTATAACAATATGTTACAGCTAACACTAAAAAATAGATTAATATTGCTAAATATTATCAATCCTCCCTCCTCTTTAAGAACTATGCTTCACTTATCTGTTTCATTAATTTTTAATATTAAACTGTCTAGCATGACCTTATACATAGTTCATGACCGGTAAGTCTTTGTTGAGCTGGATTTTAGCTTAGTGCTTGGAAATAGGCTTTTGAACATTTGGTATGACTATAAACTATGACTATTAACTAAATTATTTTTAAATTAAGGAAAACTTAGATGTGGATATAGATTGGTATTCCTATAACCCAGAATTGAATTTTCATTAACTTTTTTTTTGAGCTTTCATTTAAGTTTTTAAAATCTTGAAATTAAGATTTGTTTTGAAACTGGATTTTTCTTAGTATGGGAAACTACCTTCAGGAGACTCGAGTATGTTCCTCTGATTTCTATCTTTCCTATGGCAAAAAGGGAAAGGACTTTGCTCCCTTGGGGTTACGAATGGAAGGCTCAGTTTGAATGATCAAGGCTCTTACTCATTCTTGAATGAATGAGTATGACAGTTTTAGTTAAGAGAATTTCTGACTTGAAGTATGCCAGTAAACCAGGATTATTATAATTTTTATAACATATGAAAACCTAATATTGATTCAGTTATGTTTTCTAGGGTTGTAGATCTCTGCAGAAATGTAAAAGAAAGGATAACAAGGGAATGCAAAGAAAGGGGTGTTCAGTTTGCTCCTCTTTCTACATGCAGGTGAGTTTTTTTAAATTGTCCTTATACTACTTATAGGTTAAAAAAACCTATTTTTAATTAATGGAGAAATGTAATTTGTGAGCTGAGAGAAAGCTTCAGTCTGTTCCACCATGAAACTTTACTAAGCTTTATTTGCCGCCTTGTTAGGACTGTGCCACTGGGATTTTACAGTGGTCCTGAGCCGATTAGGAGAACACCCTTCCATGAGTGAGCCTTCTAACCCTTTCTGGACAACATGACAGTCAGAAGTCAAATGTCTGAGCTCCCGGAATGGGAGAAGGACTCCTTAATTCACTGAAACTATCAATTATATATATAATCAAGAAACTATAAATTATATACACAGTCAATATAACTCTATCATCAGTAGAGAAAAAGCATTTTAACCATTTTGTCAGTTGTTGATTAAATGAATTGGTGTGGAATACAAGAATGAGTGGAGCAGAAGATCCAAATAAAGATCAACTGGTTGCTTCCCAATGGATCTTTCTGCTACAATGGAAATGTTCTGTATCTGCCCTGTCCAATGTGGTGTCTTAAAGATACTTTTAAGTTCTTACATGCCAAGAAAAGAATTTGTGTTTATTTAGATTATCAACCTAAATTGATACTTAGTTCTTCTCTTGACAGTCTGGTCTGTCAGGCCTCTTATTATAAAACTGAAAACAAATCAGGCTTAGTAATCCAAGTCATTTGTGAAACAGTAAAATTTGGAACATTTGAAATAATAGAATCCATTCTTGAGTAGTTGAGGATTTTTTATTCTTTTGTTTTATCAAGTGGCATCTCAACAGATGTTACCTTCTCTTCCTCCTTCTGCCCTACCTCCCTATTCAAATCTCTCAAGACTTCTCCCCTTCCATTATGAAAATATCATTGTGATAAACCACTACTTACTGAAAGTGATTGGGAAGTAAAATATTCTGCCTTAAGACACCTTCTGTAATAACACTTAAGTCTTGGTTCTTTAGAAGGTACTCATAAGGCCTAAAGATCTTCACTATGTATTGTATTGTATGTAGATAGAATTCATATACATATTCTGAATTGACCATATGTCATTTATTTGGTAGCTATTTTTTTAGGAAGGATTTTCTGATAAAAGCTTATATGCTTAGCTTCTATGATCATCTTATAAAACCAAAGTTAGAATGTGCAAAGTCTAGTATATTGAATGATTTTGCTAAATAGGAGTTTTAAATATAGTTTTTATAGCACATATTTGATTAAACTGATGCTTAACTAGAGTTTGATTTTAGTTTAACTTGATTTGAGCTGATTAACAGTGGCTAAGGAGGTTATTCTGTGTTGAATGTGTGAGATGTATTTTTTAAACATGTTTTTAAAAAAGCTTTTCTGAAATTAAATGAAAATAGTTGTAGATAACATTGAAGTCAAAGATCTCAAGGAAAAGAATTTAGTTGTAGGGTGCATTTACTGAGTTTATTTGTTTCATTTCTGTCTTTTAAAAGGTATTTTGTATACTGGAATAGAAATTCTAACCCTAAATTTTCTGAAGAAATTTTATGGGAGGGACCTCCTAGCCAGTGACTCTAACACAAGTAAAGTACTTCAAAAAGTATACAGCACAAAAATTTTTTAGAAATTAAAGAATAATACAGTAACTTTAGCAGCCACGCTGTCTCTTGTCCAGCTGATCTTGGGAGACATTAGTGTTTTAAGTCTAAAATGACAGACTTAATCTATTAAAAGGTATTCGATCTGAGTCACTTTCTGAAGTAGACCCAAACTGAGGTTTTCCAAAAAATGTTTTTATTATTTCTACTTTGTCTTTGAGATACTGATCAATCAAGCTTTGTTGTAATTTTAGAAGCCTACTTATCTACTGAAAACTGTGTAATAGAGATCTTGGATTTGTTGGAAGGTGTCAATGTTCTATTAATATTTAGTTTTATTTTCTATGTATTGATATTAATGATTTTCATATGAGTGATGTATATTTTACTAATTGCTATAAAGTCATTTCATTCATGTGTCCTTTAAATTTATTTAAATTTTGTTATTCGTAGTGATAGTGCCCTCATAGTTAAAATGGTTCTCCAATTTTTCTTAAACTTTGTAAATCTGGTACTTAAAATGTAAACATTCAAGGGATCTTTTTTATGGGTGTGAATTAACACTAGAAGAAAAACACAGCTGGCAAATTGACAGTAGCATTGTTAAACAGTTCATTTCTTCCATTCTGTGGCACCTAACATTTGGCCTAAAAGGCCATTAAAATTTTAGATTAGATTCTATTTGTATTGTGTAGTAAAAAGAGTATTTCCTCTGTATTTGCTCCTTCTGTTAAATTTTTTGTGGGAACCTCTGTAAATTGCATTCAGATACTTGATTATGATTACCTTAGCTCCCTTTTAAATGCTTCACCTAACTGCATTTTGAAAGCCTACATGTATATCATGTATGATTTATTAATCTAATATGATTTATTTATCTAATATTCTTGATATCTTTTGTAAATACACATACAACATGCACACATATGGGACCCAGGGTATAAAATCTTCAGAGACATCATCCCAAGGCCGTATCACTGCATTTGATATGTTCATTCAATGTGTTTTCAAAGTTGTTAATAATTTTTTGATGTGAACTTGGTGAAGATGCTGTATTTTACCCAGTCTAATCATATTTGGTATTTAAACATTTCTCTTATTTTCTAGTTTTAAGTTCTCATATTTATTTCTGTTAACTTTGAGGAAGTTTAGAAGATTTATAATGGATCACCAAGTCCCATTTAGTCTGTTTTGGTGCTGTCTTTAACTGCAATATACTTGGTAAAAAAAAAAATCCTTCTGAGGAGGTGGAATTTTTGTTTATTTCAGGCCAGTTGGAGAAACATTTACATTATTTTAAAATTTTAAAACTTTTTTGGGGGAGTAATAATCCAGATTTACCAGAAATAAGTTATGAAAATAGTACAACTATTTCTTAGATATTCTTCATGCAGCAAATCTATGTTCCTTCCACAGAGTAGGAGGCTGGGTAGAGAATGAGATTATGGCTTAAGCAAATCATTCAGGCAATCTTATGTTTAAGTTTCTAGCCGTTAAGTCTGATTGCATTTAACTTAAAGCCTTGTGGGGATTTTATCTGTTTGTATTTTAGGGTGACACAGACTTATGATGCAGGCGCATGTATCTATTTCTACTTTGCCTTTAACTACAGGGGAATCAGTGACCCACTGACTGTGTTTGAACAAACTGAGGTAATTTTGTATACATGAATATAGCTTTTGCATTCTTTTATTAATTTAAATAAACTTTATTGTCAATTTATGAATTTTAGTCTGACTCTCTTTATTTAATAACTTGTAGTTTACCTGGTTGATAGCACATAGAAGTGAGAAGCATATTTTTTGCACTGGGTGGAATACTGAATTATATTTCTAAAATTAATATTCCTAATATAATAGCCTGTGATTCTTTGGTTATTACTTATATTATGTACACCTGATTAAATTAAATAATAGGACTATAGGGATCCTAGATATCACTTTAGCAGCCCACCCAGCTCTGGATGGTGACTGCTCTTGAGGTCAGCAGCCCTAGACCTCCGGGCTGTGTTGCTGTAATGTCCTCCTTCTAGGTTTATGATTTTTTTATTTGCTAAAGCTATGTGTAGGTCTTTGAGGTTCATTTGCTAGCAGTTTCTATTACATTTCTTAAATGGCCTTAAGTTTCTAACTTTTATAAAGCCTTCTGTTTGATGCTCAATATTTTTCATGACAAGTAGAAGTCTTCATGCCTAGAGTTGAAGAAACAGACTAAACTGTAGAGGAACTGGGACGAGATTGGGGTTTGTTAAAACCTCAGGTGTCCTGGTGTTTTAATTCTGTTGCCTGCCTGCCAAAGATAGTACCACAAAATGATATTTGGTGGCACAATTTTAGACCCAAACCACAGACAGTTTGTTGACTCCCTCTTATGCCTCCTTTTTTTTGACCCCCAAAACAGCTTTTCTGAAATATAATTGAAATTCAGTGAACTGCACATATTTAAAGTATATAATTTCATGAGTTTTGACATATATATTATACACCTGTGAAATCATCACCCCAATCAAAATAATGAGCGTGTCCATCATCCTCAAAAGCTTGAGGCCTTTTGCATCACCTTAGCCTTTCAGTGTTTTGGTATTACCCTCTGGCTACCTAAAGGTTCTTTTCCATAATACTGCAAAAGTGAAAGTGTTCCTTTTTTCCCAAACTGCCATTCTCTAAGTGCTACTGATTTCAAGTAGTTATAGCTTTACATAAAATAACTTTTTGGAAGATATTAGAATATCTAATTAGAGATCTCTTAGAGTATGGTTAGCATATGTATAATTCATTTGAAAAACCCTGAATCCTAAGTGATGAGGGTTCTTATAAATTACTTTGCAATGAGATGTGGTCCATCCATCCTGCGGCCTAACTGACGGTTTATGCACACCCGAGTTAATTCTGAGAGGTTCAAGGCACTGTAGGGATTTCACCTCATATCTATTATATGCTCATGAATTGAATTTAATTCTAGGTTCCGTTACCCTTTTTTCACCCTGTACTTCAGCCATTCTGTATTTTGCTTTAAGTGTTTATCTTTCTAACCGTATTGCTCTATAAGGAGCCTGATTAGAGCCAAACACGTTAGGAGGATAAAACAAGGAGTTTTTTTACCCCCGCTTTTAGATATCCATAGGCCTGACAAGTAATTTGTCCTAAGGCATTGACCGAAGAAATATTCTCCATAAGGGTTTTTATCATTGATCCCTGATAGCTTTGTAAGTAATCTTGAGTATGATGCCCATTGAATGATACTAGATGAGTAGTTTAACCATCTAAGCCTCATTTCCTTTATTTGTGAAATAGGAGTAATTATAATTATTCCATAAGGCTATAGTGAAAACAATTTATTGCAGGTAAATTGCATAGTACTTTTCTGGACATCCCATAAGCAGTCAATAAATGTTTATTGGTATAGTGAGATGTTTACTTCAAAGTAGGACCTGTCTCCTCACAAAATTTGTTTTTATTATTAACCAATGAATTGATCATTTTGCCTTCTTTATCTTTTCTAGAATCTCAAAGTGACAATTGTAGACATTGTGGCTATTCACTAGAAAAAAATGTATAAAGCTAGGTTGTATATTTTAATTACTTTTTAAATACAATTAACCTAAAAGAAAGGAAAGTTAGGCTTCTAGTTTATTTAACGCAGGATGTATGTGCCTCCTTTGCGAGTTATGTCTTACTTTTCCACCTCAAAGTAATCTACTTGTATTGTTTCCAAATACAGGCAGCTGCTAGAGAAGAAATCCTCGCTAATGGAGGGAGCCTGTCACATCACCATGGAGGTATCTTTTTGGGGGGCAGAATTTCTAATATTCTTACTGTTAAAAATATTTGATTTGATAAAATGCTGGGGAGAGTCATATATGAATAATTTGAGAACACTTGAGATCTTTGGAAGTTTTTATGTCTGTCACTGAGGTCACCTGTGTTGTGGCAGTAACCAACAGAAGCTTGATTTGACAAGCCTGTCTAGGTAACAGAGCCTCATAGCCCTCTGAGCTCCCAGGGACTTCATGTTACCCAAGATAACCCAGCTGGCCAGGGGGTGTTTGACCATTAGAGCAAGTTTTTAAAGGGAGGGAAAAACCTACATAAATGTTTTTCATCCACTATTGGGATGTAGCTGGAAGTCAGTTATACCAGATATTGCAGAAATTAATCAAGACAGGATATGAAAAAAAAATCTTTTTTTAGGATTTTAATGCTGTTTTATTGTTGCTTTTTGATCATTGTACTAAGTATTATTGGAGAGTTGCTTACATCACCAATAATAATTATATATATGTCTTACCTATGTTACTAGTGGGCTTATGAAAGTAGTATGAAGCAATTTTTAAAAACTTAAACAATGGCCATCCTTTCATTAAAAATGTAATTTTTGAGATTATCCACTTCTTTTCTGTAACAGAAATTTGTTTTTAATACGTCCCTCAATATAAATTGGTGCCTAGAAAAATAGATATGTATAGATTTTTTTAAAACATTTTTTTAGGGAAAAACATGAGGATAAATGACCACCAGATTTTTAAAATTCAACTCCTATTTCTGCTTTGCATTCTTCATATCCCTCTTTCCCTGTTCGATTTTCCATCAGGGCATTTAGCATTATCTAACATGCTATATATTTATATATAGATTAGTTAGCTATGTCCTCCTACTGGAGAGGATCCATAAGGACAGGGACTTCTGTTCTATTTCTCTGTACCAGCACCTGGAACAGTGGTTGGCCCCAGTTAGTCTTCCCTACTTGTGTGTAGGATGAATGAAAGAATTTGGGTAGAAAACAGTGGGCTGTAGAGGATCCGTGTCCACATAACATTATTGCAGCCAGGCGTGGAGAAGATGACTGATGTGGATAAATGAAATAGAAAGACAGTTCCCACCATCACTGTATCAATTTAATCTTTTGCTATCACCTGACTTTTTTCTTAACCTCCACAAATAAATTTCTAACTTATCTGACTGATAAGTATTAAAAGGAATTAATTTGTTCTTTCCCTCCTCTTCCTGTGTATTATCTTTTGATGGGGATTCTAATGAATGTTAGAATGACAAAAATGAAAAAGGGAAGATACTGAATATTAGAAACCTCTCAAGTAGAATTAAAAGCTTTTGATTAATGTGAAGTCTAAACCTAATTTTGGAAATGTAAACATGGGCATAAAGATGCCTTGATTTTTAGCAGCTTCCTGTAATGTTCAGAAAACTCTATACATTATTTTAAATCTTTTTTATATATTTTATTTCAGGATGTCACTGTATTCCTATGTAAGGAACTTATAAAATTACATAATATCATGAATACATTCTTCATTCTAAATTGATTGCCTGGAGGAAAGAGGCAAAATAACTTAGCTATAATTACTTGTTTAAAGAAAGCAAAATTTCCTTTCTGTAGCCAACAATTTTGCCTTTTAGTACATGTTAGCAGCCAACAGTGCACTATTTGGAACTTCAAGATGAGGAACTGCAGGAAGGTTCCATGTTGATGACAGTAAATATGAGAGAGAAGTGATTTCTGCAAGAGGGTGAAAATAGCTGAATATTGTACTATATAGAAAGAGAGGCTTAAGTGTCATTTAAGTAATTGGGTTTCAGATGAACTACTTAATTAAGGGAGAATGTTCTCAGTTTACTCAAGTTACAATGCAATAAATTCTGTAGAAGTTGGAAGTGACCAAATGACCTGCAAAATTGTAGAGGAAAACCAAACCAATAATTTTTTTCTAGCCAATGACATTTTACTCCTTTAGGATCTATGTGGATAGTCAAGCCCCTCCAGTAGAGTCTGCATGTGAGATGCTGGAAGTCTAATATGGCATTACTGCTGATGTTACTTATTCCAAGATACAGCTCAGACACTGAGGGCTTCTTCATAGGCTCTCATAGAACCCCTTAATTAACCAAAAGATCACGATTATTCAGTTCTTGATCCCAAAACAAAAAATACAAATAGCTCCTTGTGATATTTTTGATACAAAGTATACTTAGTGCTTTTTAATATTGTTGTATATCTTCTCCATATTGTAAGTATTACTGGTCCACCAGACAATAGGATTTCAAGAATGATAGTCTTTGCCTAAGACTGGGATCTTACAGTCTAGTAAAATAAAATATTATAGCACTTCAAAAGGCCACTGATCAAAATTGGTAGGATTATGATATTATCATATTTTAACCAAAGTAAAAGTCTCCCCCTTTCTTTGAAAAGCACTCACAAGGTGACTTTAATAAACATGTAATGCTACGGTGGAAGAGAAATAAGATTTGAAATGAAAAGAGTAAGAAGTTAGTTATGGAAATTTTCTAAACATGCAGAATTAAAGTGGAGGATTTAATTCTAATCAATTCCTGGTCAAATTCTCCTATCAGGAAGATACTTGATAATGTATAAGTAGTTATGTATACACAGTACTTTTTTTTTCTTTTATCTTATCTTATAAAGAGTCATGCAAAAGAAATTACCAGAGTTTCTAGTTTGTATATCACACATCTATAGTGATGCTATATACAGTGGACAAGTCCATGGGTGAAATCAGATATCAATAATAAACAAACCTTGATCAACTGCAAAAAATACAAAATAAAATAAACATGTAAATGCTATAGAAATTAAAACAGCAAAGAGAAGGGAGATAGAATAGGGAAAGCAATTAACATTTATAAAGCTTGTAAATATTTACAAGGTGCTCTGCATGACTTAATCTCCTTTAATCCTAATCAAAATGCTGTGGAGTACATATTATTTCTGTCTTTCAAACAAAGCTATATTAAGGCTCTGAGTGTATAGTAACTTACTCAAAAGTAGCAGTAATTTTTAGTGCCAGAACTTGAACCTAAAATAATGAAAATAGGCCAAAAGCTAAAAAGATTGACATTAAAAGCCTTTAAAAAGAAACATCTAATTTTTAAAGTATATGAAAATAAATACTAAACATTACTGTTTTTCTTTTAAAATATAAAACCTCTATTTCTTTAATTTTGACACTAAGTTAACTACTTATCCTGCTTTAGATGTTAAAACAGAAATGAATCAACATTTTAGTTTCCTCATCATAAATATTTCATTGTTTTCTCAGTTCTCATGCATTCAGTTTGACTTTCTAGTTTTTTATACTTCCTGATTGCTGGTTTCTAGCCTGTCGGTAGTGGTTTCTAGCCTGTCGGTAATATCAGCTAATAAAACAAATGCAGGTCAGATCATGTTACAGTAAAACTCCTTGTGTAATTTATGTGCATTTTCAGATTCTAGGCTTGTAAGCCCTTATTTGTTGAAGCCTCCAAGGTTAATGAAATAATTTACTTTTAGAAATTATTAGCTTGAACTTGAATGTAGCAAGGTTTGATTGCATATTAACTTATATGAGATTCTACCTCATTTATAAACAGGAAGTTTTTATTTCTGTCACATTTCTCATATTTTTATTTTCATGTGGTCAAAAATAATGACTGTGTGGAAACAAACTCTAAACTACTTGGATTCCTCTATTGCTTAGAAAAAGAAACTAGGTAAGCCTATGAATACAAAATATGTCATATGTGCTGGAATGATGAAGATGCACTCCTTTGGCTAGCTTGTCCTCTTCTAAACCACTAAACACTGGTATACTCCAGGGCTCAGCCCACAGCCGGTTTGTTCTTCTGTGATACTTACTCCCTCAGTGATTACTTCGGTAGCAGGACCTTAAACAGCACCCATATTCTGATGACTCCCCAGAACCAGAGGGCATCACTACTACCATCAACAGTTCAAATCACTATTTTTTCCCTGCTGGGACAACTACAGTAGCCTCTTAACAGGTCTGTCCACCTGCATTCCTACTCCCCTACTGTTATTTCTCTTCCTGCAGAGTAATCTTTTTAAAACTCAGTATTTTCTCCTTATATTCAGAATAAAATCCAAAGTCCTTATCAGGTTCTTCAAGGATATACATTGTGCATCTACCTGTCCTCATCTCTTATTACTTCTTCCTCTCTAGCAGTATTGGCCTTATTCCTATTTCTCTGACATATCAACCTCCTTCACCCTTCAAGACATTTGCTGTTTGTTTCGTCTTTTTCTGATGTTCCTTCTCTTGTTTTTCCCCCCAGATATTTGCATGGCTTACTTTCTTCATCATTTAGATCTCTGATAAAAATGTCACCTTAGAGGTGTCTGCTCTGTTCTCTTGTGTAGGTTCTGTGTTTCTCTTTTGAATAAGTTCAGATAAGTTTATATTGTCTGTCACTGTGTTTCCCAGTCTCTAGAAGAGTGACTGGCTGTTCTACATAGGATTAAATGCTCAATGTATATGTTAAGTGAGTGGCAAAGTGCTCAAATGCTCACAGAATTGGGGGCAATTTTGCAAATTCTCAAACATCTCTGAATTTTTCACATTAGAATGGCAGTAGCCTCCTTGTTAATTTAGCTTCAGACGTTTAATAATCATGCCTTGTTTGAGTATAAGATCATGTTTAATCATGTAAAGGCTCAAATTTATTCTGTAATATACCTCAGAATGTGTATTAGTGGAGTCAGTTATTCAGTAGAAGAGTAGGGTAAAATAATGTGCATTTCTCTACAGCTGCACAATACCAGCCATTTCAGTGTTCCCTAGATGCATTAGGAATGTAAAATTCCATTTAAACTTTGTCTTAAGACAAATACAGTTTTGAGAGATTTATAAACAGAAGGGAAAGAAGAACATAGGCTTTGTAATCAAATCTATATTTGACTCTTGGCTCTGCCCTTACGTAGCTGTGTGACGTTAGGGAAATAAATAACCTCTCTGAACTACAGCTTTCTCATCTGCAAAATGGGAATAATACCTACTACAGATTACTGTAAAACTTAAATGTGATAATATATGTAGAGCATCTAAAGTATCCTGTATATAGTAGGTGCTTAAAAAAATAGTAGCCTTAAAGAAAAAGTAAGAGTAGTGGACAGCACCAAGTGAAACTCTAGTGTGTGTTCTTAAACCCCTACTCTAACCACTGAAGAAAGGGTTGCAGTTTATTTGAAAAAGATCCATACAGTCAAGGGATATGACCCAACAATTGTCTTAACATTTTCATCTATAACCTGCAGTTAGTCTCAGTTTATAGTAAGTTCTGTTATATGAAAGAATAGTAAGTTTTCTTCACACTATTGGCTACAAAATTTGCTATTAAAAATGTCTATTTCCATAAATACTTTTCTGCTTAAAGTTAATCATCCAATTTGTAAATTTCAAATATCCTGTGCTATTTAGTTTTATAAAGCAGAAATCTTTCCATATAAATGTTAAATAGAGTGGGTTTAATTATCCTGCTAAATCTTAATAATAGAGCTTTTGAGAGAGCGCCTGTTTTTATGTATAGAAAAGATTTTTCTTAATTTGTATCCTGAACTTAAAAATCAAGGCAACCTCATAGTAGTGTTGTTATTTACTGACCTTCAGGCAGTGTCATGACATTCTCAGTACCGTTTTTGAGTTCAAGAGTAGAAGGGCTAGGGGTTGGGAGAATATTGATGCAATTTCTCTTAGAGGATTTGGCCTATAATTGTGATTAATAACAGTTGCTTTCACTATCTGGAAACAGACAGGCTGGTTTGTCTGCCTACAATCATGCTGTGATAAATGGCGCTATTTTAACTCTGGTTTTGTGTATCAAAGAAAACAGATGTAGTCTGGAACTGGAGGCTATAGGAAATATAAAGCCTGCTTAACTTAATCTTCATGGTGCTTGTTTTTGTAACTGATGAGCTGGTCAGTTTAAACAGCAGTGTTTATGTCAGCCATATATTTAATTTCAATTTATGACTTAAGTTTTTAAGTTGTTATTTGCAAAAATTATACCTAAGTCCTTGTCAGGAAGTAAAAAACCTTGATTAAATATAACCAGTCTTAGTTTACATATTGATGTCTTTACCTAACCAAAATTATTTCCTATTGTTCGGAGAATAATTATGGGGTAGCTGCTCTTAGCCTTTTTTGTGGTCTTAACAAAATCCAATAGTATCAGGAACTTTAAAAGCAGAGTAAAAAGAGACTACTCAAAAGAATGAGCAAAAGATCAGCTTTGAGACCATTTGTTAAAAACCTGTAGAGTGAAATAAAAGCCATACAGATTGGAAAGGATGAATAAAACTAATTATAACTAACATGATTATCTTTGTAGAAAATTAAAAAAAAACTACAAAAACAAGATCAGCAAGATTACAGAATACAAGCTCACATACCAAAATCAATTGCATTTCTATATATTAACAACAAGCATATAGAAACTGAAATGTAAAATATAATACCATTTTACATTTACTCCAAGGAAAACATTTAACAAAATGTGTATATGCTTAGGCATAAATCTTAACAAAATATATATAGGATCTGTATTCTGAAAATTATGGGATGCTGATGAAAAAAATCGAACCTAAATAAACGGACAGAGTGTTTTTGTGGATTGGTAGAAAACTGGACATGGTATAAATATATCAATTCCCCCTAGATTGATCTACCAGTTGAATGCAATTCCTGTCAAATCCGGCAAGAATTTTAGTAGATATGGAAAAGATTATTCTAAAATTTATATGGAAAGGCAAAGGTACTAGATAGATAAAACAATTTTGAAAAAAAGAATAGAGTCAAAGGAATCCATTTACCTGATTTCAAGACATAGCCTAGTAATCAAGACTGTGTGGTACTGGAGGAGAGACACATTGATCAATGGAATAGAGTAGAGAACCCAGAAATAGACTCACATAAATATGTTCAACTGATTTTGACAAACATATAAAGCAATCCAGTAGAGTCAGTGTATAGCTTTTTCAGCAAATAGTGCAGGAAAAATTGAACATCCATAGGTTAAAAAAAAATGAACCTTGACTTAAACCTCACACTTTATACCAGAATTAACTCAAAATAGAAAACAGACTTAAATGTAAAACATAAAATAATAAAACTTTCAGGAAAAAAACAAGAGAAAATATTCATGATCTTGAGTTGGGCAAAGAGTTCTTAGACTATTCACCAAAAGTACAGTCCATTAAAAGAAAAATTGATAAACTGGATCTCATTGAAACTAAAAACATTTGCTGTGTGCACTGCTAAGAGGAAGAAAAAGATAAGCTACCGAGTGGCAGAAAATATGTGCAAACCACATATCCAGCAAAAGACGTATATCTATTATATGTAAAGAACTCTCAAAACTCAATAGTAAAATGCAAACAATCCAATTAAAAAATGGTCAAAAAACATGAATTATTTCACTGAAGAGGATATACACATGAAAAGAAGTTCAGCATCAATAGCCATCAGGGAAATGCAAATTAAAACCA